>NC_084554.2:18232500-18355000 GCF_033978685.3 Nerophis lumbriciformis
CCTTTTAACAACACTCAGTAAACGTTTGGGAACTGAGGAGACACATTTTTGAAGCTTCTCAGGTGGAATTTTTTCCCATTCTTGCTTGATGTACAGCTTAAGTTGTTCAACAGTCCGGGGGTCTCCGTTGTGGTATTTTAGGCTTCATATTGCGCCACACATTTTCAATGGGAGACAGGTCTGGACTACAGGCAGGCCAGTCTAGTACTCGCACTCTTTTACTATGAAGCCACGTTGATGTAACACGCGGCTTGGCATTGTCTTGCTGAAATAAGCAGGGTCCATGGTAACGTTGCTTGGATGGCAACATATGTTGCTCCAAAACCTGTATGTACGACGTCCCACTGGGGTGAGTTTTTCCTTGCCCGTATGTGGGCTTTGTACCGAGGATGTCGTTGTGGCTTGTGCAGCCCTTTGAGACACTTGTGATTTAGGGCTATATAAATAAAGATTGATTGATTGATTGATTGATGTACCTTTCAGCATTAATGGCGCCTTCACAGATGTGTAAGTTACCCATGTCTTTGGGCACTAATACACCCCCATACCATCACAGATGCTGGGTTTCAACTTTGCGCCTATAACAATCCGGATGGTTCTTTTCCTCTTTGGTCCGGAGGACACGACGTCCACAGTTTCCAAAAACAATTTGAAATATGGACTCATTAAACCACAGAAGACTTTTCCACTTTGTATCAGTCCATCATAGATGAGCTCAGGCCCAGCAAAGCCGACGGCGTTTCTGGGTGTTGTTGATAAACGGGTTTCGCCTTGCATAGAAGAGTTTTAACTTGCACTTACAGATGTAGCGACCAACTGTAGTTACTGACAGCGGGTTCCTGAGCCCATATGGTGATATCCTTTACACACTGATGTCGCTTGTTGATGCAGTACAGCCTGAGGGATCGAAGGTCACGGGCTTAGCTGCTTACGTGCAGTGATTTCTCCAGATTCTCTGAACCCTTTGATGATATTACGGACCGTAGATGGTGAAATCCCTAAATTCCTTGCAATAGCTGGTTGAGAAAGGTTTTTCTCAAACTGTTCAACAATTTGCTCACGCATTTGTTGACAAAGTGATGACCCTCGCCCCATCCTTGTTTGTGAATGACTTGAGTATTTCATGGAATCTACTTTTATACCCAATCATGGCACCCACCTGTGGGATGTTCCAAATAAGTGTTTGATGAGCATTCCTCAACTTTATCAGTATTTATTGCCACCTTTCCCAACTTCTTTGTCACGCGTTGCGGGCATCAAATTCTAAAGTTAATGATTATTTGCAAAAAAAAAAATGTTTATCAGTTTGAACATCAAATATGTTGTCTTTGTAGCATATTCAACTGAATATGGGTTGAAAATGATTTGCAAATCATTGTATTCTGTTTATATTTACATCTAACACAATTTCCCAACTCATATGGAAACGGGGTTTGTAAGAAAATACCAAACTTGTGTGCCTATTAGAAGACATTTAGATGTTAAGTGGCTGTCCAGCTTTGCAGAAGTAAACACGTTGCAGGACTGCTTGAATGCAAGCACATATAATCCCATATTTGTTTATTCATCTGGTATCAGAGCGATAGCCGATATCAATACTTGATCCCCTAATGACAAATCTGCTGGAACTACACACTTGTCCGTGCCAAGTAAAAACTCTGAAATCCAACGCCAAAGTATACAATGCACCTGGATTGTATTCACAGCGCTTCACTTTTTCCACATTTTGTTACAGCCTTATTCCAAAATGAAATAAATGGATTTTCATCCTGAAAATTCTATTGACAATACCTCATAATGATTTGCAAATGTATTCAAAAATATTCATAATCATATGCAAATATTCACAGCCTTTGCTCAATACTTAGTTGATGCACCTTTGGCAGCAATTATAGCCTAATGTGTTTTTGAATACGAGGCCACAAGCTTGGCACACATATCTCTGGGCAGTTCCACCCATTGCTCTTTGCAGCAACTCTCAAGCGCCATCAGGTTGGATGGAGCTTGGGGGTCTTGTCACTGGCCGACCTGCCTGCCTGCTTGGGCCGGTGGTCTCTTGTTACCCGAGTACTGCGCCTCCTGTTTTAGGTTGGGCCGTACTTTGGCACATACTGGGAGACAAATATATTATACAACATGGGTGGCCAACCAGTCAGAGACTAAGAGACTTTTTTTTTACTGAGTTACTACAAAGAGCCACATCCGACACATGGGCACACATTAACACATTGGAAAAACTGTTTCTGCTTTTCTGCCTGACTTTTGGAAGTGGCCAACTTGTGCTTGCGAAGTTTTGTCCCTTTTGGAAACTCCTGGTCGATGTGAGCTGAAGTGACGCTGAAGATTTGAAGCTTTGAAATGCGCTAATGACGCCTGACGTATTAGGCAGAATGGCTTGCCATTACGTTCAACAAAAAAATATAAACTCTCCCACTCTGTGTTCTTCTTCATATTTTCGTTTTGCTGTGGGTTTTTTTCCCTGCCATTTTGAGAACGAACTTGTCACAAATAGTTTACTACTGTGATCTCACGCACATGCACGTTTGACGTCACTCAAAACGGCTTCTTCTTCTTATGTTAGACTGACCATACGTCATCTTTTCCCCGGAGATGTCCTCTTTTGCGGGGCTGTCCGGGCGGGGTTTCTTAAATACCTCAAATGTCCGGCATTTTGAGTTAAGGTTGCGTGTATTTACAATGTACGTCCAGGGTCAAGAACGGGTTAAAAACAAAACAAATTGTGGAGGCGAGCGCACGCAGCAGCATTCGTGAGGGAGGGGCAGAGACAGAGAGAGAGAGAGCGAGGGAGTGGAGAGACAGACATGACACAAGAGAGAGATGTGGAGAGACAGACAGGACACAAGAGAGAGATGTGGAGAGACAGACAGGACAAAAAAGAGATGCCGAAACGTACCGTATTTTTTGGACTATAAGTCGCAGTTTTTTTCATAGTTTGGCCGGGCTCCAGTGCGACTTATATATGTTTTTTTTCTCCTTCTTTATTATGCATTTTTGGCAGGTGCGACTTATACTCCGGTGCGTCTTGTACTCCGAAAAATACGGTAAATGCAACTTCACGGATGATTTGCGGAAAAGGTATCTGTGTTTTGGTCCTGGCCGTGACACATGGGAAGCAGAATGCACTGTGTGCAAAGCAGGAAGGTATATATCTGTGGCAAATAAAGATCTACAAGCCCATATCGACGCTACAAAACAGCTGTTCAGGGCGAGAGCTCGTCTTGTATTGAGGCATTATTTATGTTTACATTGATACAAGAGGTTATTTGGAATATTTCTACCTCTGCACTTTTTGTGAATGTTACAGAATATAAGTGTGACTTATTTTGTTATACTGTCAAGCAGTGTTGGTGTTACTGCACTTTTTGTGTCTTTTTACGCATTGAAATCAGAAAGGACGCGCAATTCACCCGGACGCAGATTTTTTTTTTTTACCTACCGCCCTGTTTGCTTGTTTTTTTTTTATTGTATCGATTATCGCTTTCTTTTGTTTATATTTGCCGGGTTAAATTTCCGTCCCCGTTTATTGCGTTTTTATTGGTCATGAATTTTGATTCGCCGAAAGTTTTATCCATGACAAATACTGCCTCAGTTTGCACTCAGACATATTTACCGCGAGGGGCTGTCAAAATAAAGACTTCATGGTAAACACTAAGACACCTTTCCTGCTTCCGGCTCCCAGACCGTAGTCGAGGAGCACAGGGGAGACATTCCTCCAGGGCCGTTGTACTTCGGGGGTAACACCCTTCACTTAACCCGGCAGTGGGTCTTTACAGCTTCGGAGTCGAGGGTGAATGAGGCCGGCGGTTTGTTGCAACTTTGTGACTTTATTGGTGTCTTGCACGCAGCCATCCACCAAGCTACTAGCACCTGCATGCACTCACTGTTACCGCTCCCTCACCTCTCACTGAGTCACTCACCTCACATGCTGTCATATCTTAAAGAGCGCTACTCTCATAACAGAGTTAAGAGCCGCATGAAACCAGCCAAAGAGCCGCATCAGGCTCGCGAGCCACGGGTTGGCCAGACCTGTTATACAGGATGCATACATAAATACACACAGACATATAGTGATAGATACATAGATATCAGTGACATGCGGTGAAGTTCATGGCTGGTGAGGCACTGACTTCATCACAGTCAGATTTACAAACATATGAACCCTAAAGAGTATCTTATTCACCATTTGATTGGCAGCAGTTAACGGGTTATGTTTATAAGCTCATACCAGCATTCTTCCCTGCAAGGGTTGGAATTGGGGGTTAAATCACCAAAAATGATACCCGGGCGCGGCACTGCTGCTGCCCACTGCTCCCCTCACCTCCCAGGGGGTGAGCAAAGGGATGGGTCAAATGCAGAGGACAAATTTCACCACACCTAGTGTGTGTGACAATCATTGGTACTTTAACTTAACTTTAACTTTACACATACAAACTGTAGCACACAAAAAGCACATTTAATTAAAAAAACGTTATTATGGTCTTACCTTTACTTATAAATGAAGTCCATGCGCAGCTCCTTCTGAACAAAAGCATCGATAACTTGTTTATAGAAGTCTTCCTTATCTTTCTTCATTTTTAAAAGTGTCTCTGTCTCGATGGAGATCTTCCTTTAATTATTATCTCCTGCTTCGATTGAAAGTCCAGTTTAGAAAACTGTTTTATTTTAGATATGTAATCCTCCATGTTAAAAGTCCAGGCGAGAGGAAAAAATAAACGATCGCTGCTAACTGTTGCTGCTTGTTGTCACTTATTCTGCAGCCGAGTAGTCGCATGAATGATTTCTGGGATCACTAGCGCCCTCTACCACCAGGAGGCGGGATTACTGCGAACCTCAGCCAGTGCGTCTTCGCAGCCGTTGTATGATTGCTCAGCACAAGAAATACAGTTGTTGACAAAATACACTGTACATTATATACCTCAGCTAACTAAACTATGGAAATGTATAATATAATTCATATAGCAATACGGTCTCACTGCACAGCAGGCCAGCAGTTAGCCTAGTCATTGCGCAATCAATGGCGAGGCTCAACTGGCTGGTGACTCACCGCAAGTCTCTTCTCAGTATTTGAACGGCAATTGTGAAAATTCAGCGATTTTGAATAAAAATAATCTAAAACTGGTGAAGTTAAATGGAAAATAAATGTATAGTATAATCACTGGATACATGTAACAATTTAATTTTTTTTTTTCTTTTTACATTTTTTTTCTTTCCATGATGGCATGTGAGGCCCTGCCTCACCTGCCTCCCCTGACTGCACGTCACTGATAGATAGATATATACGTGCACACATATTTACATGCACAAATGCAAACATAGGTACATACGCACTGGGGTTGTCCCGATACCAATATTTTGGTCCCGGTACCAAAATATATTTTGATACTTTTATAAATAAAGGGGACCACAAAAAATTCTAATAAAAGTAATAAACACTTCTCCTGTTGTTTGGATGCTGTACATTAGTTTTGGATGATCCCACAAATTTGGATATCGATCCGATACCAAGTAATTACAGGGTCATACATTGGTCTAATTTCAAGTGCTCATGTGTCCAAGGATGTTTTTCCTGAGTTTATAAACATAATATCCATCCATTTTCTACCGCTTGTCCCTTTTCGGGTCACGGGGGTGCTAGAGACTAATGAAAATACATTTAAAAAGAATAAATAAGATTTTGTGAAGAAAAAAAATATCTATGTAATCATTCTAGTATCAACTAGATACACTCTTGTATTGGTATCGTTACAGTGGATGTCAGGTGTAGATTCACCCATGGCATTTGTTGCCGCTTGCTTTTTGAGTATCCTCCTACGGTATGTAGTGAAACATGTTTAGCTATTCCTCGTCCTGCAGGAATGATACTTGACATAAAGTTAATTTATTTGTCGCCATGGGGATGATAATAGTGACTGAGAAGTAGCTAAAAGACTGCCCACTGTGGATGGACGTTAGCCGCTAGCTAGCGAGCCATGTTTTAAAGCACCTCTTGCTGAGTGGTGTTTCAGTGTTACAGCTTCACCTTTATCATTAGTTTTTAAGCTAACATGTGTCTAGTCTCCCTTGTTATGTCTGCACACCGTGTCTGCTTGTAAGTCCTCAGTGTGTGTGCGTTGCCGAACATGCTCCTCTGCTCGTATAACCAGCAATGTCACGACGACGCGCCGTCAGGCCCGTAAAAAAAAGGGGAACCAGTATTTTTCAGAAGCAGCATAGCAGTGGCGTGCTGTCACCAGGTGGCTTAACCATGAGATGTTCAAAAACGAAGTAATAAAATAAAATACATTTTAATATTTCTCTTTTTGGTGTATGCTTTCTATGTGATTTTGGTGTGGTTCCTGTATATTTTGATCATTTTCATGGTCAAAATCGCGGAAATTCCGTGTTTCCTGATGAAAATAACGCGGCAGACGAGAAGTGAGGCAGACACAGGTGGTGCCTCCACGGCTACACACAAAGTGTATTGAGCGTATGCCTGCGAGGGGAAAAGGCAGGCAATGAGGCAGCAAGTACCTCTGCCTCAAGGTAGGGGGCGATATATTGTCAACTTGCACTTCAATGCCTCAGCAGTACTTTGACTCGCCACACTGGGAGAAGTGGGGGCGCTCAAGCTAGCAGACATGTCTCTCCAGCGGAAGTCAGCCTTTTTTTGTTTTTTTTAAACTATTATTATATATACTAGCGTTTGTGGGTGTTTTTTGTCAAATGCAAAAATAGTGTTTTATGGCTTGGAATGAAATTGAATTAAATGAATGTCTGCCAAGGGCAGCACGGTGTAACAGGGGTTAGTGCATGTGCCTCACAATACGAAGGTCCTGGGTTCGATCCTTGGCTCGACTGCGTGGGTTCCCCCCGGCTTCCTCCCACCTCCAAAGACATGCACCTGGGGATAGGTTGATTGGCAACACTAAATTGGCCCTAGTGTGTGAATGTGAGTGTGAATGTTGTCTGTCTGTCTGTGTTTGCCCTGCGATGAGGTGGCGACTTGTCCAGGGTGTACCCCGCCTTCCGCCCGAATGCAGCTGAGATAGGCTCTAGCAACCCCCACGACCCCGAAAGGGACAAGCGGTAGAAAATGGGTGAATGGAATGTCTGCCAGGGCAGCACGGTGGCAGAGGGGTTAGTGCATCTGCCTCACAATACGAAGGTCCTGAGTAGTCTTGGGTTCAATCCCGGGCTCGGGATCTTTTTGTGTGGAGTTTGCATGTTCTCCCCATGACTGCGTGGTAGAGATGCGCGGATAGGCAATTATTTCATCCGCAACCGCATCACAAAAGTCGTCAACCATCCGCCATCCACCCGAACTAACATTTAATCAAAACCGCACCCGCCCGCCATCCGCCACCCGCCCGTTGATATATATCTAATATAGACGATGCAAGGCATTAGTGAGGTTATAAAGCTTTTGCCTGTTAAAGAAAGGAGACTGATCCAATGCAACAGAGACATTCAATGCGTGCCACGCTGTCACGGCCCAGACGCACACCAGTGCGCAATCATCTCGGAGCCGCCCTGAGCGCACCTCCAAGCGCGCTCGCGCCACTCAAACTGCTGCAGGCAGCTGCGTTCACACATGCATCTGTAAGCCTTGTTTTAACATCCTGTGGCACTCTTCTGGGATCACGGCGGACGAAACTGCTCATGCTCAGGGTGTTTGTGGAGATTCGGGGTTTTGCACAAATGTGATGCACCATGTTAGATGTCCCGGTTTTGTGACTGTCGTAGACATAAACAGCGTCGCAGCTCTTGCAAATCACGTAGCCAGCATTACTATCATCCTGATTTACAACCTCATAAAAACGAGTCCACGCTGAACTTTTCTGGCCTTTTTTTCCCCTGGTCTTTAGTATTCCCTTTTTTAGTTTGTCGCGTACCACGTTTGCTGCCGGCGTTGCCATCTCTTTTTTTTTTCTTCTTCTGTTGTGGCATGCTGCAGGTGCCTGCTCGTTTTTCGTATGTGGGTAACAACATTTAACTATGTATATATATTTCCGAATTGGTTTAACTGCCACCCGCCTGAATCTATTTAAAATCTAATTTTTTTTTATTTCAACCGCCCGACCCGACCCGCGGATAAAATCTAATTTTTTTTTATTTCAACCGCTCGACCCGCGGATAATCCGTGGACTCCGCGGTTGTGTCCGCAAACCGCGCATCTCTACTGCGTGGGTTCCCTCCGGGTACTCCAGCTTCCTCCCACCTCCAAAGACATGCACCTGGGGATAAGTTGATTGGCAACACTAAATTGGCCCTAGTGTGTGAATGTGAGTGTGAATGTTGTCTGTCTATCTGTGTTGGCCCTGCGATGAGGTAGCGACTTGTCCAGGGTGTACCCCGCCTTCCGCCCGTGTGTAGCTGAGATAGGCTCCAGCGCCCCCCGCGACTCCAAAAGGGAATAAGTGGTAGAAAATGGATGGATGGATGGAATGTCTGCCAATATGGAGGATTATATAATGTATCCAAGATTAAATACTTCTCTAAACTGGACTTCAAGACAAAATGAATGTGATCATACAAAGTACATTTTCATGGAGGATAGCTATTGCTGCTTCAAATACAAATACAGAAAGATAAGATACACTCACAATACTTGATTTTTTTTGTTAAAAGCAAAAAGTATCTACCGTATTTTTCGGAGTATAAGTCGCACCGGAGTATAAGTCGCACCTGCCGAAAATGCATTAAAAAAAAGGAAAAAAACATATATAAGTCGCACTGGAGCCCGGCCAAATTATGAAAAAAACTGCGACTTATAGTCCGAAAAATACGGTAATAACAACTATACCAAATACTTTTGGACCCATTTATCATATCATAATATCATAATGATAACGTTTTTATGAAAGCTTCGTTTTCTTGTTATTCTAATGTGCAACCTAAATCAACAATGATTCGAGCTGCACATATGAATTCAAGTAAAAAAAGAAAAGAAGAAAAACTCCAAAAGTATGTATAGTTCACCGCACGTCACTGCAGTATAGTATCGTTTTTAATTCATTAGTACCGGTATACCGTAAAACCCTAATACTCACATACATACACACATTTACTGTACAAACATACATACATAAGCACATACTCATGCATATAATCACGTTTCATTAAACATATAGCGGTGGTGCATCAACAAAGTTTTGAGCCAAGGTCGTGAGTAGGGCTGGGCCAGTGGCGTGTGGTGAACTATACACCAGGTGAGGCAAAGATACTTTTGGAGGGTTTTTTTTTTCTTTTTTTTTTTTTACTTAAATTCATAGGTGTAGCTCCAATCATTAGGTTGCACATTAGAATAACAAGAAAAAGAAGGGATTTATTTGCTTTCATAAAAACATTATCATAATGATATTATGATATGATAAATGGGTCCAAAAAGTATTTGATAAAGTTGTTATTAAATACTTTTTGGTCCCATTTGGTTTTAACAAAATAAATCAAGTATTGTGAGTAGGGATGATGTTTGATAAAAAAAAATTATCGAGTTCGAGCCTATTATCGAATCCTCTTATCGATTCTCTTATCGAGTCCAGATAGGTTGTTGTATATGGAAAAAAAAACACACAATATTTGGTTTAACAAAAAATCACTTTTATTATATAAGAAAAAAATAAAATCTAATAAATAAATACATTTTGACTGTTACCCCCCTAAAAAAATAAAATAAAATAAATAAATATTGACTGTTGTTACCCAAAGTATATTAAGTGGGATTTTTCAGAAAAACAAATACATACAGTAACACAAAAGCAACCTGTCTCTGTGATCACTATAGGTGTATAAATAATAATATAGTGTTAAATAAAATCAGTCCCTTGGGCACAAAACTGAAAATAATACAGCTCTCCAAAAAGTGCACTTCTGCTGCTATTTGACATAACTGTTTGTTATGATCCTTTGACATTTTTGCACTTTATTTCTTTATTGAAAGAAAATTCTATGAAGAGAAAAGTTGTTTGCAAATGTGGTTACAATGCTAAAAAATGAAAAGTTAAAGCTTAAAAAAGAAATACACTTTATTGAGTTAACAATATTTCTTTATAGGGGGGAAAGATGTGATGTTATGAGCTAGGGAATATAACAACTACACTACCCAGCATGCAATGGGAGTGACGAGCATGCGGGTAGCCTCGAAAAGTGTTGTTGCATGTCGTCACCCGGCAGCTAAGAATGAGGTTATGAGCATGCTGTGAACGTAAACGTCAAGAACTCAGCCAACACGCCTCGTCTGCATTATTTATAATTAGACAGACAACACATATACAGTGTGATTTTGTTTTGTTTACAAGGAAAGATAAACAAAAGTTAAAAAAGGGAGATATTTGTTGTATATATATGTATGTGCTGCGGTTGCTTTAAGAACGTTGCGACAGCTGCCGTAAAGGAGGTGCGTTGCTAGCCTGGTTGCTATGTTTCCGGTTGGTCGTAAAAGTGTTCGTCATGTGTTTGTACCCTGCTCAAATCTCTCAGTAAAGTTATTAATTGGATTATATCTTTTTGTTTTGAACTTTATTACACCTTGGAGCGCTTTTTCCGGTCCATTGTTTTTCCTGCGTTCCCTATCTGCGCCTAATGACTGAGCTACGTGATGTCTCACGGGGCATTTCTGGTCGGGATGGGATTCGTTCCCAGGGATTCGAATAAAGAACCAACTCTTTTTCTTTACTATAGTGGTCTCGATAACGGGTACCGGTTCTCAAAAAGGGATTCGAGTCCGAGGACTCGGTTCTTTTCTTATCGAACAACCGGGAAAACCGGTTTCGAGTATCATCCCTAATTTTGAGTGTATCTTACCTTTCTGTACTTGTATCTGAAGCAGCAATAGCTATCCTCCATGAAAACCTACTTTGTATGATCCAGTTCAGAGAAGTACGGTATTTCATCTTGGATACAGTATATAATCCTCCATATTGGCAGACACATTCATTTGATTTAATGTTGTTGCAAGCAATTAAACAATATTTTTGCATCTGACAAAACATACCCACAAACGCTGGTTTAGTCTAATAAAAATGCCATGTTTGTTATAAATACAGTTTTGAAAAAAAGGGGGAAAAAAGGCTGGCTTCCGCTGGAGAGACATGTCTGACTCGCCAAAAACTTTTGGTGAATCAACTCACTGAATAATATCCATGTGATCTTTATAAGTTTAAGTACACATTCTGATGGTGGAGCCTAACTCTAAAGTGTTTGTGAGTTGTAGTTTGTATTTGTGAATTAATCCAGTGCACAGCTGCAGTAATCAATACAAAAAGGCGACATGAGTGCGCAATGTTTATATAGGAACTTCTGATCCTAATTCAGACTCCCAAATTAGAGCTCCCGTTTTCTTATTGATTTTATAATGTATATTTGTATAATGTGTGTGTTCTGAAATAGTGACAGAGAATAGAACAAGGATGGACAATTCAACCCTTAACTCAACAATGAGTAGATGAGTGTTATGTGTGTGTATATGTGTAAATAAATAAACACTGAAATTCAAGTATTTCTTTTATTTATATATATATATATATATATATATATATATATATATATATATATATATATATATATATATATGTATATATATAATATATATATGTATATATATAATATATATATGTATATATATATATATATATGTATATATATATATATATATATATATATATATATATATATATATATATATATAGCTAGAATTCACTGAAAGTCAAGTATTTCTTATATATATATATATCTTAACCACGCCCCCCGCCCCACCCCCGACCACGCCCCCCACCCCCCACCTCCCGAAATCGGAGGTCTCAAGGTTGGCAAGTATGCAGAGTAGTAGCCAAGTAGTCGCAAGAATGATCCCTAGGATCACTAGCGTCCTCTATCACCATGAGGCGGGAGAACAGCGTGCCTCACCCAGTGCGTCTTCGCAGCCGTTTTATGATTGCTCAGCACAAGAAACACGTTACACACATACAGTTGTTGACAAAATACACTGTACATTATATACCTCAGCTAACTAAACTATAGAAATGTATAATATAATTTATATAGCAATACGGTCTCACTGCACAGCAGGCCAGCAGTTAGCCGAGTCATTGCGCAATCCATGGTGAGGCTCAACTGGCTGCTGACTCACCACAAGTCTCTTCTCAGTATTTGAACGGCAAATGTGAAAATTCAGCGATTTTGAACACAAATAATCTAAAACTGGTGAAGTTAAATGGAAAATAACTTTATAGTATAATCACTGGATACATGTAACAACTTACCGTATTTTTCGGAGTATAAGTCGCACCGGAGTATAAGTCGCACCTGCCGAAAATGCATAATAAAAAAGGAAAAAAACATATATAAGTCGCACTGGGACCTATATAAATATATATAAACTGCGACTTATTGTCCGAAAAATACGGTAATTTTTTTTTTTTCTTTTTACATTTTTTTTCTTTCCATGATGGCACGTGAGGCCCTGCCTCACCTGCCTCCACGTCACTGGGCTGGGCTATACATAAAATACACTCGATGTATCATGGGTTTGTCTCTGTGCGATGTAGAAAATGACTATTTTGTGAGTATTTGAGTATACGTTCTCAAGTCAGTTGCTTTTAGCTGCGAGCATTACACTACAGGCTTTTCTCACTCCTTCTTGTCTCTCCTTCTCACAAGCGCACCTTGTTACATACGTCACATACTGTCGCGCGTGCAACTTGTGAGTACTTATTTAAGTACATGGGATTTTTTTTCAAATATCTTTGATAAAGTCGTAAAATAAAATAAAAAAACATTTTCAAATGGTCAGTATGAGGGCATTGTCTGCCGAATTTTGAGGACAAAAATGAACATTTTGGAATAAGGCTGTGACTTATAACAAAGTTTGGGAAAAAGTCACAAGCTGTGAATGCTTTCCAGATGCGCCTGTGGAACAAAATGATGACCTTTTGTCTCGCTTATCAGGAGGTGCATACTGCTATCAGAATGATGGAGCACAGACTGTGGCAACGATGGCTATGACGAGTACACAACCAACACAGACACTGCCCATTCCCTACTGCACAGAGAGGCAGGATAACCTGCAGATGCAGTTTACTCAACCACTGGCAGGTACCAAGCACCCTCAAACCTTTAAAACAGTCGTCCTATCAAACAAACACATCGAGAAATGACCTTTCTCCGTCTCAATCAAACAATTCAACCGTTACTCTAACAGTAGTTGACTTATTAAGCATTGTCTAATAATAGCAACAATATCTGTAGGGCACATGGCCAATTTGAAAATACCTTTTCCACCGATACTCTAGTTTTCCAATGAACAGGGACCATCGAATGTCTCCTGCTGGACACTTGGAGAAACACATGAGGCAAATAGCGAGAATAATAACGGCAACTTCATTTTGGAAGCAATAACTTCATTATTTCACATGTGTCGTTACCAGAAAAAGTCATCATGTTATGACATATAGGTTGTAAGATAAAAAATAAAAAAAAGTAATCATACAATTGAAAAGTGATAACGTAATGAGGGGAAAAAAGTCGTCCTTCTTTAAGAAACGGACAAAAGTATACATTTTTCCAAAGTCTTATTATGAGAAAGTTTGAGTTTTTACAATAAATTAGTATTTATGAAGGCGTCGTAGCGAAATAAAAATGGTGATTATAGTCATTAGGCATGAGAAAAAAGTTGGAATTTTACAATAAAAAAGTAATGCCGTGAGAAAGTCGTAACTAAAAAAAGCGGTAAAGTAACGAATATTGTTGCAATTATTTACATTTACCGTATTTTTCGGTGTATAAGTCGCACCGGAGTATAAGTCGCACCTGCCGAAAATGCATACTAAAGAGGGAAAAAAAACATATATAAGTCGCACTGGAGCCCGGCCAAACTATGAAATAAACTGCGACTTATAGTCCGAAAAATACGGTACATTTATTTAGTTACATTAAACTGCTGCATCCTGATGAGATGATGATGATGATGGACGAAAAAAACACCTGCCTATTTTATTTATTCCCAAACTATGAAAAAAACTGCGACTTATAGTCCGAAAAATACGGTACATTTATTTAGTTACATTAAACTGCTGCATCCTGATGAGAAGATGATGATGATGGATGAAAAAAACACCTGCCTATTTTATTTATTCTTAGTTTATTGTTTGTCATACTAGAGTGAAGTTTGACTTGATCCTCCAGAATCCTTACATTTGAGTTTTTATTGATTTTTTTAGTATTAAAAAAATACATATTTTTCTTTTGGATGGGATAGACATCATTCCACCACTGTATCTTTATTCAGTTAGGTTGATATGACACATCCTATTGAAAAGTGATAATGTAATGAGGGGAAAAAAGTCGTCCTTCTTTAAGAAACGGACAAAAGTATAAATTGTTCCATAGTCATATTATGAGAAAGTTTTGAGTTTTTACAATAAAATAGTATTTATGAAGGCGTCGTAGCGAAATAAAAATGGTGATTGGAAAAATAGTCATTAGGCATGAGAAAAAAGTTGGAATTTTACAATAAAAAAGTAATGCCGTGAGAAAGTCGTAACTAAAAAAAAGCGGTAAAGTAACGAATATTGTTGCAATTATTTACCGTATTTTTCGGAGTATAAGTCGCACCGGAGTATAAGTCGCACCTGCCAAAAATGCATAATAAAGAGGGACAAAAAACATATATTGTCATGTCTGTGTAATCATGTTTTGTTTTAGTCATGTTTTTAGTTATTGGACTCTTTAGTTTCTGGCTTTTCAATCCCTTGTCTTGTTTCTATGATTACCCATTAGTTTAACCTGTTCCACGTTTGGACTCATTGTGCACTCTTGTTTGTCACCATAGCAACCCATTAGTTTTCACCTGTCACGTCACGCACCTGTTTCACGTTTTGAGTCACACACCTGTTTTCGTTAATCATGTCTGTAGTATTTAAGTTCAGTGTTTTCAGTTTGTCTTTCTGGTGACATCCCCACAATTATGCTCTACACACTCTTCATCCTCTTAGATCCCATGCCAAAGTAAGTTTTTGTTCCATGTTTAGTCTTTTTGTTTTTCATAGTTTGTTATCCGCCATTGTGCGCGCCTTTTGTTTACTTCCTTGTTTTGTAGTTATAGTGTTAAATAAAAATGTACTTACATTCCCGTCTCGTCTCGCCCGAGCCAACTTTCCGTTGCATTCCGGAAACACCCAAGACCAAGTCATGACAGTAAACTAATGGGTAATCATGGAAACAAGACAAGGGAGTGAAAAGCCAGAAACTAAAGAGTCCAATAACTAAAAACATGACTAAAACAAAACATGATTACACAGACATGACATATATAAGTCGCACTGGAGCCCGGCCAAACTATGAAAAAAAACTGCGACTTGTAGTCCAAAAAATACGGTAATAACAACTATACCAAATACTTTTGGACCCATTTATCATATCATAATAACATAATGATAACGTTTTTATGAAAGCTTCGTTTTCTTGTTATTCTAATGTGCAACCTAAATCAACAATGATTCAAGCTGCACATATGAATTCAAGTAAAAAAAAAGAAGAAAAACTTCAAAAGTATGTATAGTTCACCGCACGTCACTGCAGTATAGTATCGTTTTTAATTCATTAGTACCGGTATACCGTACAACCCTAATACTCACATACATACACACACATTTACTGTAAAACTGCGACTTATAGTCTGAAAAATACGGTACATTTATTTAGTTACATTAAACTGCTGCATCCTGATGAGATGATGATGATGATGGACGAAAAAAACACCTGCCTATTTTATTTATTCCCAAACTATGAAAGAAACTGCGACTTATAGTCCGAAAAATACGGTACATTTATTTAGTTACATTAAATTGCTGCATCCTGATGAGATGATGATGATAGACGAAAAAAAACACCTGCCTATTTTATTTATTCTTATTTTATTGTTTGTCATACTAGAGTGAAGTTTGACTTGATCCTCCAGAATCCTTACATTTGAGTTTTTATTGATTTTTGTAGTATTAAAAAAAATACATATTTTTCTTTTGGATGGGATAGACATCATTCCACCACTGTATCTTTATGCAGTTAGGTTGATATGACACATCCTATTGAAAAGTGATAATGTAACGAGGGGAAAAAAGTCGTCCTTCTTTAAGAAACGGACAAAAGTATAAATTTTTCCATAGTCATATTATGAGAAAGTTTTGAGTTTTTACAATAAGTCATCAGGCATGAGAAAAAAGTTGGAATTTTACAATAAAAAAGTAATGCCGTGAGAAAGTCGTAACTAAAAAAAAGTGGTAAAGTAACGAATGTTGTTGCAATTATTTACCGTATTTTCGGAGTATAAGTCGCACCGGAGTATAAGTCGCACCTGCCGAAAATGCATAATAAAGAGGGAAAAAAACATATATAAGTCGCACTGGAGCCCGGCCATCCATCCATCCATCCATCTTCTTCTTCCGCTTATCCGAGGTCGGGTCGCGGGGGCAGCAGCCTAAGCAGGGAAGCCCAGACTTCCCTCTCCCCAGCCACTTCGTCCAGCTCTTCCTGTGGGACCCCGAGGCGTTCCCAGGCCAGCCGGGAGACATAGTCTTCCCAACGTGTCCTGGGTCTTCCCCGCGGCCTCCTACCGGTCGGACGTGCCCTAAACACCTCCCTAGGGAGGCGTTCGGGTGGCATCCTGACCAGATGCCCGAACCACCTCATCTGGCTCCTCTCGATGTGGAGGAGCAGCGGCTTTACTTTGAGCTCCTCCCGGATGACAGAGCTTCTCACCCTATCTCTAAGGGAGAGCCCCGCCACCCGGCGGAGGAAACTCATTTCGGCCGCTTGTACCCGTGATCTTGTCCTTTCGGTCATAACCCAAAGCTCATGACCATAGGTGAGGATGGGAACGTAGATCGACCGGTAAATTGAGAGCTTTGCCTTCCGGCTCAGCTCCTTCTTCACCACAACGGATCGATACAGCGTCCGCATTACTGAAGACGCCGCACCGATCCGCCTGTCGATCTCACGATCCACTCTTCCCTCACTCGTGAACAAGACTCCGAGGTACTTGAACTCCTCCACTTGGGGAAAGATCTCCTCCCCAACCCGGAGATGGCACTCCACCCTTTTCCGGGCGAGAACCATGGACTCGGACTTGGAGGTGCTGATTCTCATCCCAGTCGCTTCACACTCGGCTGCGAACCGATCCAGTGAGAGCTGAAGATCCTGGCCAGATGAAGCCATCAGGACCACATCATCGGCAAAAAGCAGAGACCTAATCCTGCAGCCACCAAACCAGATCCCCTCAACGCCTTGACTGCGCCTAGAAATTCTGTCCATAAAAGTTATGAACAGAATCGGTGACAAAGGGCAGCCTTGGCGGAGTCCAACCCTCACTGGAAACATGTCCGACTTACTGCCGGCAATGCGGACCAAGCTCTGGCACTGAGCATACAGGGAGCGGACTGCCACAATCAGACAGTCCGATACCCCATACTCTCCGAGCACTCCCCACAGGACTTCCCGAGGGACACGGTCGAATGCCTTCTCCAAGTCCACAAAACACATGTAGACTGGTTGGGCAAACTCCCATGCACCCTCAAGGACCCTGCCGAGAGTATAGAGCTGGTCCACAGTTCCACGACCAGGACGAAAACCACACTGTTCCTCCTGAATCCGAGGTTCGACTATCCGGCGTAGCCTCCTCTCCAGTACACCTGAATAGACCTTACCGGGAAGGCTGAGGAGTGTGATCCCACGATAGTTAGAGCACACCCTCCGGTGCCCCTTCTTAAAGAGAGGAACCACCACCCCGGTCTGCCAATCCAGAGGTACCGCCCCCGATGTCCACGCGATGCTGCAGAGTCTTGTCAACCAAGACAGCCCCACAGCATCCAGAGCCTTAAGGAACTCCGGGCGGATCTCATCTACCCCTGGGGCCTTGCCACCGAGGAGCTTTTTAACTACCTCAGCAACCTCAGCCCCAGAAATAGGAGAGCCCACCACAGACTCCCCAGGCACTGCTTCCTCATAAGAAGACGTGTTGGTGGGATTGAGGAGGTCTTCGAAGTATTCCCTCCACCGATCCACAACATCCGCAGTCGAGGTCAGCAGAACACCATCCCCGCCATACAGGGTGTTGATAGTGCACTGCTTCCCCTTCCTGAGGCGGCGGATGGTGGTCCAGAATTGCTTCGAAGCCGTCCGGAAGTCGTTTTCCATGGCTTCCCCGAACTCCTCCCATGTCCGAGTTTTTGCCTCTGCGACCGCTGAAGCCGCACACCGCTTGGCCTGTCGGTACCTGTCCGCTGCCTCAGGAGTCCTATGAGCCAAAAGAACCCGATAGGACTCCTTCTTCAGCTTGACGGCATCCCTCACCGCCGGTGTCCACCAACGGGTTCTAGGATTACCGCCACGACAAGCACCAACTACCTTGCGGCCACAGCTCCAATCAGCCGCCTCGACAATAGAGGCGCGGAACATGGTCCATTCGGACTCAATGTCCAGCACCTCCCTCGTGACATGTTCAAAGTTCTTCCGGAGGTGGGAATTGAAACTCTCTCTGACAGGAGACTCTGCCAGACGTTCCCAGCAAACCCTCACAATGCGTTTGGGCCTGC
This sequence comes from Nerophis lumbriciformis, assembly GCF_033978685.3. Taxonomy (NCBI): domain Eukaryota; kingdom Metazoa; phylum Chordata; class Actinopteri; order Syngnathiformes; family Syngnathidae; genus Nerophis; species Nerophis lumbriciformis. The sequence goes on from NC_084554.2 coordinate 18,251,085, forward strand.
CAGGTCTGTCCGGCATCCTCCCCCACCATCGCAGCCAACTCACCACCAGGTGGTGATCGGTAGAAAGCTCCGCCCCTCTCTTCACCCGAGTGTCCAAAACATGAGGCCGCAAATCCGATGACCCAACTACAAAGTCGATCATGGAACTGCGGCCTAGGGTGTCCTGGTGCCAAGTGCACATATGGACACCCTTATGTTTGAACATGGTGTTTGTTATGGACAATCTGTGACGGGCACAAAAGTCCAATAACAAAACACCGCTCGGGTTCAGATCCGGGCAGCCATTCTTCCCAATCACGCCTCTCCAGGTTTCACTGTCGTTGCCAACATGAGCATTGAAGTCCCCCAGTAGCACGAGGGAATCACCCGGGGGAGCACTCTCAAGTACTCCCTCGAGTGAATCCAAAAAGGGTGGGTACTCTGAGCTGCGGTTTGGCGCGTAAGCGCAAACCACAGTCAGGACCCGTTCCCCCACCCGAAGGCGGAGGGAAGCTACCCTCTCGTCCACCGGGTTGAACTCCAACGTACAGGCTCTGAGCCGGGGGGAAACAAGAATTGCCACCCCAGCCCGTTGCCTCTCACTGCCGGCAACGCCAGAGTGGAAGAGAGTCCAGCCCCTCTCGAGGGAACTGGTTCCAGAGCCCTTGCTGTGCGTCGAAGTGAGTCCGACTATGTCTAGCCGGAACTTCTCCACCTCGCGCACTAGCTCAGGCTCCTTCCCCCCCAGCGAGGTGACGTTCCACGTCCCAAGAGCTAGCTTCTGTAGCCGAGGATCGGACCGCCAAGTGCCCTGCCTTCGGCTGCCGCCCAGCTCACATCGCACCCGACCTCTATGACCCCTGCTATGGGTGGTGAGCCCATTGGAGGGGGGACCCACGTTGCCTCTTCGGGCTGTGCCCGGCCGGGCCCCATGGGGACAGGCCCGGCCACCAGGCGCTCGCCATCGTGCCCCACCTCCGGGCCTGGCTCCAGAGGGGGGCCCCGGTGACCCGCGTCCGGGCGAGGGAAATCTGGGTCCTTGTTTTTTATTATTCATGGAGGTCTTTGAGCCGCTCTTTGCCTGATCCCTCACCTAGGACCAGTTTGTCTTGGGAGACCCTACCAGGGGGCATAAAGCCCCCGGACAACATAGCTCCTAGGATCATTGGGACACGCAAACTCCTTTACCACGTTAAGGTGGCAGCTCAGAGAGGAGTGGAGCCCGGCCAAACTATGAAAAAAAACTGCGACTTGTAGTCCGAAAAATACGGTAATAACAACTATACCAAATACTTTTGGACCCATTTATCATATCATAATATCATAATGATAACGTATTTATGAAAGCTTTGTTTTCTTGTTATTCTAATGTGCAACCTAAATCAACAATGATTCGAGCTGCACATATGAATTCAAGTAAAAAAAAGAAGAAGAAAAACTTCAAAAGTATGTATAGTTCACCGCACGTCACTGCAGTATAGTATCGTTTTTAAATCATTAGTACCGGTATACCGTACAACCCTAATACTCACACATTTACTGTAAAACTGCGACTTATAGTCCGAAAAATACGGTACATTTATTTAGTTACATTAAACTGCTGCATCCTGATGAGACGATGATGGACGCAAAAAACACCTGCCTATTTTATTTATTCCCAAACTATGAAAAAAACTGCGACTTATAGTCCGAAAAATACGGTACATTTATTTACTTACATTAAACTGCTGCATCCTGATGAGATGATGATAGACGGAAAAAAACACCTGCCTATTTTATTTATTCTTATTTTATTGTTTGTCATACTAGAGTGAAGTTTGACTTGATCCTCCAGAATCCTTACATTTGAGATTTTATTGATTTTTTTAGTATTAAAAAAATACATATTTTTCTTTTGGATGGGATAGACATCATTCCACCACTGTATCTTTATGCAGTTAGGTTGATATGACACATCCTACCTGAAAATAATATTTGTTGGTATCATAAATGTAATCCAAACAACTAACTGACTAACTAACTGGTTTATATCTCCGCTGGTTCCTCAGGTGACATGACATCCAACCAGCTTCAATATGCCAACTCCATCCTTCCTCAAGGTGTGGGGCAAGGCAGTGTTCCTCGAAACCAGTCAGAACGCAGCTTGATGAAGAACAGGTATAGAATATGATGCAGAAAGATGAATCATAATGGAGACGTGCCTTTTGGAATAAAGCCACAAAATCTTTATTTGCAATTCAGGGATCAATATGAAATGAATGCTTCATGTGTTAATACATGATCATTTGTTTGATAACAAAATATTAAATAAAGCAATATCTTATGTTTAACAGAAAGCTGATACTGATAACTGTGTTGTCCAGTGGTTATATATTTTTTCTTACACTTCTGAGTATCCTTTGGAAGTATGCATTCATTTTTCAGTTTGTCCTAGGTGTGTTGCCGTAGCCAGAAAGTAGTCTTTGCCTTTTAGTTAAATGTGCGAGTATTTTGTTGAGTCCTACAAAGTGTTTATACTGTGATTATTGTGCATCTTTGTTATAATTTTCCATAACAAATTAGCCCATTTTGAAAAGTGGACCCTGACTTTTGAGTTCTTCCTATCAGGCATGCTGGCTTTGTTGACATGGAAAAATATTAGTAATAATAATAACTCACTATATTTATACTGTATTGCGCTTTATAAAAAGGTACTCAAAGACACTTATACCATACTAGGTTAAAAGCATAATTTTACTCCATGTCGTTCAAATCCAGTTAGGCAGGATATCTTGGTCGTTTTATTTCTTGTTTTATACTTTTTTTATTTATTTATTCCATTTTAGTATTTTTAGGTGATATAGTTTGCACTGCTTTTAAGGTATATTTTACTATTGTATTTAATACATTCCTCTGTGTTACAATGTAAATATGAAACTGCGTGCACATTTTTTTCTAATTGTTTATTGTGCGATTGTTTTTTAATGTGCTACATAAATGAATATATTTAACTGAGCATAATCCAAATAATTTATGATCATCAAAGCACATACAGTGTACTAAAACAATCAGTGAAAAATCTAAAAATGTGGACTCAATTAAAGAACATTGTATTATGAGATGGTTTGTCTATGGTTTGTCTAGTATTAAAAGCGAGTTTTGAAGAGGTGTTTTTTTTTTTTTTTTCAAACGTTGGGTTTTGTCATGAGCGGGTGGAAATGGGGGGAGAGTTCCAAAAGGTGGGGGCAGTGATGGATAAGGCACTGCACTCCCAGGTTCGGTGTTGGGTTCTGTGATGAGAGGACAGCGGGTGCTTATTCGTACATTTCTAACAGGATTGTGGGGGGTAAGGAATAGTGTTCTACAAAATACTTTTGAAAAGTAATTAATACATGTTCCATGATACTTTCCCAAAAAAGTAATTGAATTATGAACGGAATTATGCTTTAATAAATGTAATTACCAGGGTAAGTAATTAATGCATTACTGGAAAAACAAAACCTTCAAATATCTGGCATATGCAGTTGAGACGTTTCATGAGAGCTGTGTGTGTGTGTGTGCCTTTAAAGTGCCAGTAGAGTGGAAAAACAAGTTGCCTCTATAGCAGGGGTCGGGAACCTTTTTGGCTGAGAGAGCCATGAAAGCCAAATATTTTAAAATGTATTTCCGTGAGAGCCATATAATATGTTTTAACACTGAATACAACTAGATGCGTGCATTTTTAAGTAAGACCAACATTTTTTGAGTATAATAAGTCTCTTATTCTTTTTAATAACATTGTTATTCTGAAGCTAACCAATAATAAATAAAATACTTCTTACCATTAATGCGACTTCTTGAACAGGTGCGGTAGAAAACGGATGGATGGATTAAAATGCATGAGAATGTTTTATATTTTGAACGTTATTTTTAACACTGTGATTACCAGCTGAATTATTCATTACTTATCGGGTTAAGCAATGTCAGCTAAGATTTATCTGAGAGCCAGATGCAGTCATCAAAAGAGCCACATCTGGCTCTAGAGCCATAGGTTCCCTACCCCTGCTCTATAGTGAAGCCATTATCATATATATCTGATTTATGACACCAAAATACTTCAAAAGTTTGCGAATAAATAGATATGATTAAAATAGTATCAATCTCACAGAGATTCCCAATCCATTTTGAGTGATAATGAATAAGCCAGTCACGTGATCCTGGACGCAGAGTTAGGAACCAGAGATCCATTCCCCATCAACAACAATGCCAATCAAGCAATAGGGTTGTCCCAATACTAATATCTTGGTATCGGTGCGAATACAAAAATATATTTCGATACTTTTCTAAATAAAGGGGACCACAAAAATTGCATTATTGGCTTTATTTTAACCCAAAAAAATTCAGATACTTTAAACATTACATTCAACATATGTTTCTTATTGCAATCAAAGAAAAATGTTGGCATTAAATAAGATAGTGAACAAACTACAAAACTTAACTTGTAGTAGTAAGTAGCAAACTTGTTACAAAGTCTCCCCTAATTTGTTTTTAATTCGTTAGTACCGCGGTACTTTATTAGTACCCGTGTACCGTACAACCCCGTCAAACAGACTTTGTGAGAGCCAACAACGATTACACTGTGACAAATGATATCCAGAACCTTATATTTTTGAGACCGAACACAGAGGATGAGCAATATGTTATAGGCACTCAGCATCAAGGGTTGGAATTGGGGGTTAAATCACCAAAAATGATTTTCGGGCGCTACCACTGCTGCTTCCCACTGCTCCCCTCACCTCCCAGGGGGTGATCAAGGGTGATGGGTCAAATGCAGAGGATAATTTCGCCACACCTAGTGTGTGTGACAATCATTGGTACTTTAACTTTTTAGTTAGAGTGCTAAACAGATGCAGCTTCATTGTAACACTATAGCATCAGCAGTATTGCTAGGTGCTAAACATACAAACTAACTCGGGATGTCCGATAATGGCTTTTTGTCGATATCCGATATTCCGATATTGTGCAACTCTTTAATTACCGATACCGATATCAACCGATATATACAGTCGTGGAATTAACACATTATTATGCCTAATTTGGACAACCAAGTATGGTGAAGATAAGGTACTTTTTTTTTTAATTAATAAAATAAAATAAGATAAGTTCATTAAAAACATTTTCTTGATTAAAAAAAGTAAAACAATATAAAAACAGATACATAGAAACTAGTAATTAATGAAAATTAGTCAAATTAACTGTTAAAGGTTAGTACTATTAGTGGACCAGCAGCACCCACAATCATGTGTGCTTACGGACTGTATCCCTTGCAGACTGTATTGTTATATATTGATATATAATGTAGGAATCAGAATATTAATAACAGAAAGAAACAACCCTTTTGTGTGAATGAGGGAGTATTTTTGGGTTGGTGCACTAATTGTAAGTGTATCTTGTGTTTTTTATGTTGATTTAATAAAATTAAAAAAAACAACAAAAAAAACGATACCGATTAAAAAAAAACGATACCGATAATTTCCGATATTACATTTTAACGCATTGATCGACCGATATTATCAGACATCTCTAAAACTAACCATAACAAGCCATAATAAAACAAACACTTACTGTAATATCTCCACTCTCTCTGGGATGCCAACCGACGGGACGCTCACATAATTCCCTTTAGATAAAGAATCAATTGCAATCCTCACAAACGGTTAAAGAAAGATGCCACAACTACATCTTTTTTTGCCATCTCGGAGGATGTCAAAGTCGACCAGTCTCTTGATCCATGGCCACATTTGTCTACTACCAGGTGAGAGATGCATGAATTATAATCCAGAATTAACTTTTACCAAGTATAAGACGAAGCACAATTATCTGCCGTCTTAGTGTGTCAACAATAGCAGCGTAAGCTGGCATTAGCTCACTGCTATCAATGCGCCGCTAAAATAGTCTTATAATACAAACCCCGTTTCCATGTGAGTTGGGAAATTGTGTTAGATGTAAATATAAATAGCATACAATGATTTGCAAATCCTTTTCAACCCATATTCAGTTGAATGCACTACAAAGACAAGATATTTGATGTTCAAACTCATAAACTTTTTTTTTTTTTTTTCAAATAATAATTAACTTAGAATTTCATGGCTGCAACACGTGCCAAAGTAGTTGGGAAAGGGCATGTTCACCACTGTGTTACATGGCCTTTCCTTTTAACAACACTCAGTAAACGTTTGGGAACTGAGGAGACACATTTTTGAAGCTTCTCAGGTGGAATTTTTTCCCATTCTTGCTTGATGTACAGCTTAAGTTGTTCAACAGTCCGGGGGTCTCCGTTGTGGTATTTTAGGCTTCATAATGCGCCACACATTTTCAATGGGAGACAGGTCTGGACTACTGGCAGGCCAGTCTAGTACCCGCACTCTTTTACTATGAAGCCATGTTGATGTAACACGTGGCTTGGCATTGTCTTGCTGAAATAAGCAGGGGCGTCCATGGTAACGTTGCTTGGATGGCAGAGGAGACACATTTTTGAAGCTTCTCAGGTGGAATTCTTTCCCATTCTTGCTTGATGTACAGCTTAAGTTGTTCAACAGTCCGGGGGTCTCCGTTGTGGTATTTTAGGCTTCATAATACGCCACACATTTTCAATGGGAGACAGGTCTGGACTACTGGCAGGCCAGTCTAGTACCCGCACTCTTTTACTATGAAGCCATGTTGATGTAACACGTGGCTTGGCATTGTCTTGCTGAAATAAGCAGGGGCGTCCATGGTAACGTTGCTTGGATGGCAACATGTGTTGCTCCAAAACCTGTATGTACCTTTCAGCATTAATGGCGCCTTCACAGATATGTAAGTTACCCATGTCTTGGGCACTAATACACCCCCATACCATCACAGATGCTGGCTTTTCAACTTTGCGCCTATAACAATCCGGATGGTTCTTTTCCTCTTTGGTCTGGAGGACACGACGTCCACAGTTTCCAAAAAAAAATTGAAATGTGGACTCGTCAGACCACAGAGCACTTTTCCACTTTGTATCAGTCCATCTTAGATGAGCTCAGGTCCAGCGAAGCCGACGGCGTTTCTGGGTGTTGTTGATAAACGGTTTTCGCCTTGCATAGGAGAGTTTTAACTTGCACTTACAGATGTAGCGACCAACTGTATAGTTACTGACAGTGGGTTTCTGAAGTGTTCCTGAGCCCATGTGGTGATATCCTTTACACACTGATGTTGCTTGTTGATGCAGTTTACGGACCGTAGATGGTGAAATCCCTAAATTCCTTGCAATAGCTGGTTGAGAAAGGTTTTTCTTAAACTGTTCAACAGTTTGCTCACGCAAACGTTGACAAAGGGGTGTACCTCGCCCCATCCTTGTTTGTGAATGACTGAGCATTTCATGGAATCTACTTTTATACCCAATCATGGCACCCACCTGTTCCCAATTAGCCTGTTCACCTGTGGGATGTTCCAAATAAGTGTCTGATGAGCATTCCTCAACTTTTATCAGTATTTATTGCCACCTTTCCCAACTTTGTCACGTGTTGCTGGCATCAAATTCTAAAGTTAATGATTATTTGCAAAAACTTTTTATCAGTTTGAACATCAAATATGTTGTCTTTGTAGCAGATTCAATTGAATATGGGTTGAAAATGATTTGCAAATCATTGTATCTGTTTATATTTACATCTAACACAATTTCCCAACTCATATGGAAACGGGGTTTGTAACAATATTACTCATATTTGGTTAATATTCAGGTCAGGACATATAAATGGACTATTGCTGGCGGTTTGTGGATGTTTTTAGAAGGTATAATGGGCGCAATTGCATCTGTGGACTAATTGTTAGCTATTTATTTACGATTTCGAATGCATAAAAAAGCCAAGTATATGTATTGTCTTACATAAGGATTGTAAATTGTGTGACAGCACATCTCTTTCCAATTTTTGCGTATTTCCAGTATGACTGATCTGATAACATTGTCAGAGCGCAGAAGCGTTACTACAGTGACGTAGAATCTACGAAGATTGCTGAAGATATTCGAAGCGGAATATTCAAAATGGCCCACTAAATTTGTGTTGCTTTGTGATGTTTACACGGTATTTTTGCATACTTTGCGGATTGTAAATACAATTGGATATGGTTTGATGAATACAATTTAAACACATTTAAGCATAGAAAGTCAACTTGTTTTTCCACTCGACTGGAGCATCATTTTAGCTCAGCTTTGTTTGTTGAATCTTTTCGCTGGATTGTGTTAGTGCGAGTTGATAATGAGTTTGACTTAGAGATGTCCGATAATGGCTTTTTTGCCGATATTTTGATATTGTCCAACTCTTAATTACCGATTCCGGTATCAACCGATACCGATACATACAGTCGTGAAAATAACACATTATTATGTCTAATTTTGTTGTGATGCCCCGCTGGATGCATTAAACAATGTAACAAGGTTTTCCAAAATAAATCAACTCAAGTTATGGGAAAAAATGCCATATTTATTATTGAAGTCACAAAATGCATTATTTTTTTTAACATGCCTCAAAACAGCAGCTTGGAATTTGGGACATGCTCTCCCTGAGAGAGCATGAGGAGGTTGAGGTGGGCGGAGTTGGGGGTGGACGGGGTTGAGTTGGGGGGCGGGGGTAGGGAGTAGCGGGGGGTGTATATTGTAGCGTCCCGGAAGAGTTAGTGCTGCAGGGGTTTCTGGGTATTTGTTCTGTTGTGTTTATGTTGTGTTACGGTGCGGATGTTCTCCCGAAATGTGTTTGTCATTCTTGTTTGGTGTGGGTTCACAGTGTGGTGCATATTTGTAACAGTGTTAGTTGTTTATATGGCCACCCTCAGTGTGACCTGTATGGCTGTTGACCAAGAATGCATTGCATTTACTTATGTGTGTGAAAAGCCGTAGATATTATGTGACTGGGCCGGCACGCAAAGGCAGTGCCTTTAAGGTTTATTGGCGCTCTGTACTTCTCCCTATGTCCGTGTACACAGCGGCGTATTAAAAAGTCATCAATTTAACTTTTTGAAACCGATAATTTCCGATATTACATTTTAAAGTTTCAAATAATAATACAAATTAAAAAATATCAATGGCATATCAAATACAATTTAAATAAAAATGTAATGCCTCTATTCTATTTGCAGCCTTCTGAGGTAAATATCAACATTAACTTTTTCCACAGGCTAATAAATTTGAAAATAAAATAACAATGAATAAAACAACCATTCAGGACTTTAAACTGCTCAGTTTGCAAAACACTGATCTAATCTGATGTGCCCAAGCCAGATACCTGCAATCTTTTCTTGGATGCTAGTTCATTAATGTCGGGGCTCAGGCTTTGAGCTGAAGCAACCTTCATTATCGAACAAAGTTGTTCATCAGTCATTATTTCTCGTATTCCACAGTCTTGGGGGCGTGCCTTACAGGCACTGCTTTTAACGTCCCCTACGAGCTGACGTCACGTCCGCTTTTCATCCCTTCTAACAACGTGCCCACCCAGTCACAAGATATGAGCGGCTTTTGTACGCACACACATTTGAATGCATTGGCCAATACTTGGCCAACAGCGATACAGTTTACACTGAGATTGGCCGTTTAAGCATCTTTAACATTGTTAGAAATATACGCCACACTGAATCCACACCAAACAAGAATGACAAACACATTTTGGGAGAACATCCGCACAGTAACACAACATAAGCACAACAGAACAAATACCCAGAACCCTTTGCAGTACTAACTCTTCAGGTGTTGTGCCAGATAATGCACCCCCGGTGTAGAATGCACCCCCTGACGGGAGTGTTATATCAACTAAAGCCCACACTTAAAGTTTCCACGTGCAAGATTGAATCTATTTGAAAAAGTTACTTAATAAGAAGCCAAAAGTGCAAAAACAATAATGTTCATGTTGGAGGAGTTGTGAATGAATGAAATATGAAATATGTGCTGCAGTCTGCAGGTGAACCTAATGTTGATATAACACTCCCGTCAGGGGGTGCATTCTACGCCAGGTGTGCATTATCCGGTCACAACACCTGGACGCTACAATATACACCCCCGCTACCTCCAAACCCCGCCCCCCTCTCCCACACACACACACCTTGTAGCGTCCCGGAAGAGTTAGTACTGCAAAGGGTTCTGGGTATTTGTTCTGTTGTGTTTATGTTGTGTTACTCTGCGGATGTTCTCCCAAAATGTGTTTGTCATTCGTGTTTGGTGTGGGTTCACAGTGTGGCGTATATTTCTAACAATGTTAGTTTTTTTATACTGGCACCCTCAGTGTAACCTGTATCGCTGAAGATCAAGTATGCGTTGCATTCACTTCTGTGTGCGTGTCAAAGCCGCACATTTGATGTAACTGAGCCAGCACTTGTTGGACTGGACGAAAAGGGGACGTTACAATTCTCAGAAGGGGCACTGAAATTTGGGAGTCTAGCGGGAGGTTTGGCAAGTATGAGAATTAGCGGTGTACCGCGGCGGGCCAACTCTAGTGTTAATTTGATATCACCTCACGGGCAAATTTGGCCCGCGGGCCAGAGTTTGACACCCTTGCTTTAGTAGGAGGAAGAGGTTAGGTAGTGTGTATGGACTTAAATGTGTGTTTGCTGTGTGATGTTACCTCTTCCTATTTGTAATCAAGTTCATTTTAGTGTGGTGATGGTTGTTGCTTGCATTAGTAAAAAAGAAAACTCTCTGGATTTAACTTGCTGTGCTTCTGATGCTGTCTTGTTGACATACAATCACATTAATTGTAACGTGAAGCGGAAATGGCGTTGTAACATACGCAGAGTAATTAATTAGATTACTCGTTACCAGTGGTGGGCTGTGCGTTTCCCACCTTGGCCTTCAGTGATGTCCTACTTAGTCCGACTTTAATAAATACCCCTCAAAATACCATCATTTATGTCACCACATGACCACGGCAGGAGAAATGCGATACAGAAACACACTTGTGCACTACTGCGCTTTGAAGCACCTCAACAGTGTACAAAACGGGCTAAATTTCGGCACATTTAAAAATCGATGAACCCGCATCAGCATTTAAAACATACCTTATGTGGTACTGTCAAAATTAAAATAATTGTAGAGAACATATTGAATGTTGAAAAATAAATAAAATATTGGTACTTTTTTTTTGTGAGTTAAAAAAGGGAGAACCGAGGATTTCTCTGTTGGCTTGGTATGGCTCCGTTGCCCCTATCTGCTTTTCGCAAATTACAACTTGTGATTGGATTCTTACTTGGGAGTGACAAGTGAAAATCCAATCACAGTCACGTTTAGCGTACCTAGATGGGCTACTGTCAACAACTCGTGATCCTATTGGCTATCGCAACTGTCTATATCGACTGTCCGGACACAATACATACAGCTCTGGCAACAAGCTGGCTGAATTCTGATTGGATAAAAGCTCTAACGTAAAAACAAGCAACACTGGAGCCTAAAAAGACATGAAGAGAATATGATAAATGATAAATGGGTTGTACTTGTATAGCGCTTTTCTACCTTCAAGGTACTCAAAGCGCTTTGACACTACTTCCACATTTACCCATTCACACACACATTCACACACTGATGGAGGGAGCTGCCATGCAAGGCGCTAACCAGCACCCATCAGGAGCAAGGGTGAAGTGTCTTGCTCAGGACACAACGGACATGACGAGGTTGGTACTAGGTGGGGATTGAACCAGGGACCCTCGGGTTGCGCACGGCCACTCTCCCACTGCGCCATGCCGTCCCATGATGAATACTTTATGGAAAGTATATTAAAATGAACTTTTATGAGGTAGAAAGGGATCAGGTTGTGGAGGGCCTATTAGGTCAGGAGAAGGATTTTGAACTTAATGCACTGCAGGATGGGAAGCCAGTTAAGTTCTTGGAGGACAGGGGTGATGTAGTCGTAGCCATGGGAATGAGTGAGGAGGCGTGCAACAGAGTTTTGGGTAAATATTCCTGAGGTGTAGGTAGGCTGTTGTAGTGATGTGTTTGACATGAGCTTCAAACGAAAAGTTATAGTCCAAGAAGAGACATAGGTTTCGGATGTGCGTAGAGGGGGACAAGTTGAGGCTGTTTAAGGATATGTTGAAAAGTTTGACAGAAGTTAAAGGCCTACTGATTTTCTTATTTAAACGGGGATAGCAGGTCCATTCTATGTGTCATACTTGATCATTTCGCGATATTGCCATATTTTTACTGAAAGGATTTAGTAAAGAACATCGACGATAAAGTTCGCAACTTTTGGTCGCTGATAAAAAAGCCTTGCCTGTACCGGAAGTAGCAGACGAGTAGCGTGATGTCACAGGTTGTGGAGCTCCTCACATCTGCACATTGTTTACAATCATGGCCACCAGCAGCGAGAGCGATTCGGACCGAGAAAGCGACGATTTCCCCATTAATTTGAGCGAGGATGAAAGATTTGTGGATGAGGAAAGTGAGAGTGAAGGACTAGAGGGCAGTGGGAGTGATTCAGATAGGGAAGATGCTGTGAGAGGCGGGTGGGACCTGATATTCGGCTGGGAATGACTAAAACAGTAAATAAACACAAGACATATATATACTCTATTAGTCACAACACAACCAGGCTTATATTTAATATGCCACAAATTAATCCCGCATAACAAACACTTCTCCCCTTCCCGTCCATATAACCCGCCAATACAACTCAAACACCTGCACAACACATTCAATCCCACAGCCCAAAGTACCGTTCACCTCCCCAAAGTTCATACAGCACATATATTTCCCCAAAGTCCCCAAAGTTACGTACGTGACATGCACATAGCGGCACGCACGTACGGGCATGCGATCAAATGTTTGGAAGCCGCAGCTTCATGCGTACTCACGGTACCGCGTCTGCGCATCCAACTCAAAGTCCTCCTGGTAAGAGTCTCTGTTGTCCCAGTTCTCCACAGGCCAATGGTAAAGCTTGACTGTCATCTTCCGGTAATGTAAACAATGAAACACCGGCTGTGTTATCCGGCACAACAGTCAAGGGGTGCATTCTACGGTGGGGGCGATTATCCGGCACAACACCTGCCGCAATACACCGCTTCCCACCTACAGCTTTCTTCTTTGCTGTCTCCATTGTTCATTGAACAAATTGCGAAATATTCACCAACACAGATGTCCAGAATACTGTGGAATTTTGCGATGAAAACAGACGACTTAATAGCTGGCCACCATGCTGTCCCAAAATGTCCTCTACAATCTACAGGCGTCATCATACCGAGACGTTTTTAGCAGGATATTTTGCGCGAAATTTAAAATTGCACTTTAGTAAGCTAACCCGGCCGTATTGGCATGTGTTGCAATGTTAAGATTTCATTTTTGATGTATAAACTATCAGACTGCGTGGTTGGTAGTAGTGGGTTTCAGTAGGCCTTTAAAGTACCAATGATTGTCACACACACACTAAGTGTGGTGAAATTTGTCCTCTGCATTTGACCCATCCCCATTTTCACCCCCTGGGAGGTGAGGGGAGCAGTGGGCAGCAGCGGTGGCCGCGCCCGGGAACATTTTTTGGTGATTTAACCCCCCAATTACAACCCTTGATGCTGAGTGCTAAGCAGGGAGGTAATGGGTCCTATTTTTATAGTCTTTGTATGACTCAGCCGGGGTTTGAACTCCACAACCTACCGATCTCAGGGCGGACACTCTAACCACTAGGCCACTGAGTCAGGATTCGGAGAATCGGTGAGATATTTTGGACCAATAATGATAAGATCTGTACTGCTGTAGTTGAGATTAAGAAAGTGAATGAAGTAGCCCGTTTTGGATTTTATGGGGGCCAGGAGGTCGAAGCAGGTGATTGTAGTAAACGATGAGCTTTTGACTTGAAAGTTGATGTGGGGTCAGTCCTGAGGAATAGTTCAGTGTAGGGTTGTACGGTATACCGATATTAGTATGGTACCGCGATACTAATGAATCATATTCGGTACTATACCGCCTCTAAGGAGTACCGGTCCAACACCCCCCCCCCCCGCGTCGTCGTCACGTCATGGTTTACGAGCATGTTTGGCAGTGTACAATCACGGAGTACTTACAAGCAGACACAGTGTGGAGACTGAAAAGGGAGAATGGACGCATTTTGGCTTAAAAACTAACGATAAAGATGAAGCTATAACACTGAAACGCCCTCAGGAAGAGGTGCTCTAAGACATGGCTAGATAGCTCGCGGCTAATGTCCATCCCCGGTCTGCAGTGTTTTAACTACTTCTAAATCACTAATCCTCACTTCCATGGCGACAAACAAAGTAAGTTACTTACTTACAAGTGTCATCCCTACAGGACGAAGAATAGCTAAACATGCTTCACTACACACCGTAGCTCACCAGCGGCAAAATGTAAACAAACGCCATTGGTGGATCTACACCTGACATCCACTGTAATGATACCAAGTACAGGAGCGTATAGTCGATACTACTATGATTACATCTATATTTTTAGCATCACGGCGTGGGACGGCGTGGCGCAGTGGAAGAGTGGCCGTGCGCGACCCGAGGGTCCCTGGTTCAATCCCCACCTAGTACCAACCTCGTCGTGTCCGTTGTGTCCTGAGCAAGACACTTCACCCTTGCTCCTGATGGGTGCTGGTTAGCGCCTTGCATGGCAGCTCCCTCCATCAGTGTGTGAATGTGTGTGTGAATGGGTAAATGTGGAAGTAGTGTCAAAGCGCTTTGAGTACCTTGAAGGTAGAAAAGCGCTATACAAGTACAACCCATTTATCATTTATCATCACAAAATCTTCTTTCATTTAAAAAAAATTTATATTATGTTTATAAACTCAGGAAATATGTCCGTGGACACATGAGGACTTTGAATATGACCAGTGTATGATCCTGTAACGACTTGATACCCAAATTTGTGGTATCATCCAAAACTAATGTAAAGTATCAAACAACAGAATAATAAGTGATTATTAAATTTTAACAGAAGTGTAGATAGATAATTGGTAAGATTAAAAGAGAAATTAAGCAGATATTAACAGTAAATAAACAAGTAGATTAATAATTCATTTTCTATCGCTTGTCTTTAATAATTTTAACAAAATAATAGAATGAAAAATGACAATATGTTACTGCATACATCAGCAGCTAAATTAGGAGCCTCTGTTTACTTACTTACTACTAAAAGACAAATTGTCTTGTACAAACCTCGTTTCCATATGAGTTGGGAAATTGTGTTAGATGTAAATATAAACGGAATACAATGATTTGCAAATCATTTTCAACCCATATTCAGTTGAATATGCTACAAAGACAACATATTTGATGTTCAAACTCATAAACATTTTTTGTTGTTGCAAATAATCATTAACTTTAGAATTTGATGCCAGCAACATGTGACGAAGAAGTTGGGAAAGGTGGCAATAAATACTGATAAAGTTGAGGAATGCTCATCAAACACTTATTTGGAACATCCCACAGGTGAACAGGCAAATTGGGAACAGGTGGGTGCCATGATTGGGTATAAAAGTAGATTCCATGAAATGCTCAGTCATTCACAAACAAGGATGGGGCGAGGGTCACCACTTTGTCAACAAATGCGTGAGCAAATTGTTGAACAGAAAAACCTTTTTCTACTAGTGATTGCAAGGAATTTAGGGATTTCACCATCTACGGTCCGTAATATCATCAAAGGGTTCAGAGAATCTGGAGAAATCACTGCACGTAAGCAGCTAAGCCTGTGACCTTCGATCCCTTAGACTGTACTGCATCAACAAGCGACATCAGTGTGTAAAGGATATCACCACATGGGCTCAGGAACACTTCAGAAACCCACTGTCAGTAACTACAGTTGGTCGCTACATTTGTAAGTGCAAGTTAAAACTCTCCTATGCAAGGCGAAAACTGTTTATCAACAACACCCAGAAACGCCGTCGGCTTCGCTGGGCCTGAGCTCATCTAAGATGGACTGATACAAAGTGGAAAAGTGTTTTGTGGTCTGACGAGTCCACATTTCAAATTGTTTTTCGAAACTGTGGACGTCGTGTTCTCCGGACCAAAGAAGAAAAGAACCATCCGGATTGTTATAGGCGCAAAGTTGAAAAGCCAGCATCTGTGATGGTATGGGGGTGTATTAGTGCCCAAGACATGGGTAACTTACACATCTGTGAAGGCGCCATTAATGCTGAAAGGTACATACAGGTTTTGGAGCAACATATGTTGTTGCCATCCAAGCAACGTTACCATGGACGCCCCTGCTTATTTCAGCAAGACAATGCCAAGCCACGTGTTACATCAACGTGGCTTCATAATAAAAGAGTGCGGGTACTAGACTGGCCTGCCTGTAGTCCAGACCTGTCTCCCATTGAAAATGTGTGGCGCATTATGAAGCCTAAAATACCACAACGGAGACCCCCGGACTGTTGAACAACTTAAGCTGTACATCAAGCAAGAATGGGAAAGAATTCCACCTGAGAAGCTTACAAAATGTGTCTTCTCAGTTCCCAAACGTTTACTGAGTGTTGTTAAAAGAAAAGGCCATGTAACACAGTGGTGAACATGCCCTTTCCCAACTACTTTGGCACGTGTTGCAGCCATGAAATTCTAAGTTTATTATTATTTACAAAAAAAAAAAAAATTGAGTTTGAACATCAAATACTTTGTAGTGCATTCAACTAAATATGGGTTGAAAAGGATTTGCAAATCATTGTATTCCGTTTATATTTACATCTAACACAATTTCCCAACTCATATGGAAACGGGGTTTGTATGTTCACTATTTTATTTAAGGACAAACTTGCAATAAGAAACATAAGTTTAATGTACCGTAAGATTTTTTTGTTAAAATAAAGCCAATAATGTAATTTTTTGTGGTCCCCTTTATTTAGAAAATTACCGAAAAGTATGGAAATACATTTTGGTATCAGGACAACACTAGTTCAGTGTTTCTAAATCAACCCATTCAACGTGTTAAACATTTTCCAAAAGCCACAGAAATTATGAAACAGGTTTGTCTGAAGACCATTTACTATTCTTTAGAAAACTGCAAAAAAAAAGATTTATAAAAAGTTACTCAAAATTAATGTATGTATGTATATATATATATATATATATATATATATATATATATATATATATATAGTAATGCCCGCAGTGGAGAAGGAGTGACACAGACGAGGATGCGCTGCTCAATCGCTATATTAACAAGCGGTAACTTGTTGGTCGTTTCTGAACTTTGGCGGTCTACGCCTCTGTCTCTGTCAACACGTGGCGCTAGCGGCTGAACAGGGACAACAATGGTGGAATATGGGGAACCTTGATCCACTAACTGTCCAGTGCCATCTGGTGAGGCAGGCGCCGTCTCAAACTGGGGAACTTCTCTACCCCTGTAGGGTGCCAAACGGTCTCTATGCAGGACAACCTTTTGGCCCTTAGGGGACACTGCAACTCTATACACTACTTCTCCCACCCTCTCAAGCACCCTACACGTATCGTCCCAATGACTGTCCAACTTTGGGCAACGTCCTTTTTTCCTTTTTGGCGTGTACACCCAGACCAGCTCGTCAGGCCTAAAGTCCCGGCCCTTGCTCCACACGTCATGGTTCCTCTTTCGCATCAAACCAGCCTTCTCCAACTGGTCTCGTGCGAAGGAATGTGCCGCCTCCATCCGATCCTGCAACTTCCGGGCGTACGCCGATCCTGCAACTTCCGGGCGTACGCCAGTCCCGGTCGATCCTGGGTGCGGCCTGGTGGTCTCCCAAACGCCAACTCAGCAGGTGTCCGGATCTCCCGACCCAACATCAGCAGGGCAGGGGTGCAGCTTGTGGAACTTTGAACCGAAACGGTATACCATCAGCACTAGTGGAATATGTCGGTCCCAGTCATGCTGATGGTTGGCTGTGAGGATAGCTAGCTGCTGCTGCATGGTGGGTTAAACCGCTCCACTAGTCCATCACTTTGCGGGTGCAAGGGAGTCGTGCGTGTCTTTTGCATTTCCAGTCTTTCACACAGGGCAGCAAAAACCCTGCATTCAAAATTCCTGCCCTGGTCGCTGTGGAGGATATCTGCAGTTTCGAAGCGACTGAACATGCCCTCCAGTAAGGCATCGGTCACAGTCTCCGCTTCTTGATCCGGCAGTGCGTACGCCTCCGGCCACTTGGTAAAATAATCGCGCAAAGCACATACTTGTTTTCTCTCTGTTACGGGAAAAGGGCCCATAATGTCCACAGCTACCCTCCCCATGGGTGCTCCAACCCCTTGCTGCTGAGGCGGTGCGTGTGACCGGTCCTGGGGTCCCTTGTAGGCTGCGCACTCATCACAGCGCAGACAGAAGTCCTTCACGTCCCGCCGGTGCTGACCCCAGTAGAACCCTTGGTGCAACCGACGGAGCGTCTTTGTGCTGCCAAAATGCCCTGAGCCCTTGCCCCTATGACACTCCTTCAGCACTGCGTCCCTCAGAGTTTTCGTCACCACCACCTACCATCTCTCCTCCCCGGTGAGCGCAGCACAGCAAACTTACTCCACAGGCCTTTGGTGCCGACTGACAGCCCCATCACGCCTTTCTAGGGTGGTCTCCTACCACTCTGGACCCATTGCCGCACTGGTTTGAGATCGCTGTCTTCCCCCTGCCTGGCCGCCCATTCTGCAGCGTCCACAGTCTCCAAGGTGCAGCATGAATGCCCATCAGCGGTCTCATCCCCGCGCAGCTCCTTCTCTCTGACGTCACAGTAGCTACAGCCATCAGTAGCACACTGCCGCCGAGAGAGAGCGTCTGCATTGGCGTGCTGCACCCCAGCCCGATGACACACACTGAAATGGAAGGACTGCAGCTTCTCCAGCCATCGCACCACCTGACCCTCTGGTTCTCGAAACGACATCAGCCATTGTAGTGCTGCATGGTCTGTTCTGATGGTGAAGGACACGCCACACAAGTAGTACTTGAAATGGCGTACAGCCAACACAACAGCCAACAGTTCACGTCTAGTCACACAGTATCTCCTCTCACTCTTGATGAAGGTGCGGCTGAAGTAAGCTACCACTCGTTCACCTTCTGGGCCCACCTGCGACAGCACCGCGCCCATACCAACATTACTGGCGTCCGTATCCAGCACAAAAGGCTTAGCTGGGTCTGAAGTGGTGAGGACAGGAGCATTCACGAGGGCCTTCTTGAGGCCGGAAAATGCCTCCTGGCAGTCCGGCGTCCACACGAACATCTGATTGTTCTGAAGGAGGCTAAACAACGGTGCACCACTGCAGGAAAATCCCTTCAAAAACCAAAAGTCCCAAGAAGCTTTTTAGCTGCTTCAGGTCCTTCGGAATTGGCCAGTCTCTGATAGCGCTGATCTTCTCCTCTAGCGTGTTGATACCACTACCGTCCACCTTGTAGCCCAGAAACTCCACCTCACGCTGCATGAAATGGCACTTCTCTGGGTGTAGTTTCAGTCCAGCTGCCGCAATCCTTTCCAGCACCAGCCTCAAGGAATCAAGGGCTGACTGAAAGGACCGTCCAAGTAGACCAAGCACTCTTGCCTGGGGATGTTAGCGAGTACTGTGTCCATTAGTCGCTCAAATGTCCCTGGTGCGTTGCAGAGCCAAAAGCTCATGACCTTGAATTGCCAGTGGCCCCTGGTGGTGCAGAACGCTGTCTTCTGTCGTGACTCAGGGGTGAGTGGGACTTGCCAGTATCCACTGCGCAGGTCGAGCGACGAGAACCACGAGGACCCCGACACCAGGTCCGACATCTCATCGACCCCCGGGAGTGGGTAACAATCCTTTTTTGTCACCTTATTCAGCGGCCTGTAGTCCACACAGAAATGCTGTTCTTCCTGGGAACCATGAACACGCCAGACGCCCACGGACTGTCAGAGGGTTCTATCATCCCCGCCTCAAGCATGGCGTGAACCTCTCTATTAGCCGCCTCCTGTCGGATCATGGGGAGGCGACGGGGACGCACCTTGACTGGCCCCGCATCCCCTGTGTCGATGTGGTGTTCAACCAGGTGGGTGAGACCCATCTAATTTTCATTGAGGGCGAAAATGTCCTTAAAGTCCCACAGTACGTGCCACAGCTGGTCGCGCTGCTCCCCTTCGAGGCCGACGCAGTTCCTTTCCCAGATGGAGCGGACCGCTACTGTCCGGTACTCCCTTTGGCGTTGTTGGTTTGGCGTTACTGTTGTGGACGGTCCGGATGACGTCGCCCCCCACTTTGGACTTGATTCTTCAAGGCGAGTGGACTCTGCCCCCATTACCGATGGACCCCAGGAAGAATAGTCTCCACTGCGGTGTAGACTAATGGTGATCCTTAATAAACTAAACTAAACTAAGCTGCTGCGTGGTGGATGGTGTCCTCTTGCTGCGAGCTCCCTGATTGCCTCATCCCTCTCTATGGAGGGCCTGACAGCCTCCTCTCAGGTTGTCGGACTGGCGACTGCGGTGTTGACGGACACAGCCACAGTCCGTTCAGTAGGAGCGGTCAGCTTTACTCGCTGGCCACTCGGCAGAACGAGCACCGCAGGTCTATTACACATCTTGTGGCTTTCAAAAAGTCTCGACCAAGTATACAAGGGTCGCTCACATCCGCCACCCAAGCGCAAAATGTTGCTGACAAGTCTCCGATTATGAACATAAACGTCGCTCTGCCTTTCATCTGGGCTGTTTCCCCAGTCAGTCTTTAATCTGGTGAGACCCACAACGGTTCCAGCTGGAACAACGTCCGGTCTCACAATCGTGGCTGAAGATCCAGTATCCACTAGGGCTGTGCAGGCCACGTCCCCAATCTGTACGCAAACATGACATGGGTCCCCCACCTCTGTCCAGCCCACAGTCACAACAGTCTCGTCACTCGAGGGCGGGTGCTCCCGGTAACTGTTTAAAGGGGTCCGTGTTGTCCGGGCTACACTGACCCTCTCCCGTTTCCCTGCTGGTCCTTCCTATTTGGACAGCGCCGCAGCAGGTGGCCAAGTTGTCCACACCCCCAGCAGACAGCAGTGTGCAGCTCGTCTGTCCTTTTCCTTATACTGGGTTGAGCGGGTCTGCAGCGTACATACAAGTTCCTCCACCCTCGCCGGTCTTTGCTCCGCTCCCTGCGTAAACGATGCAGCCGAAGCTGGGCGGGAAGATGTCTCAGGTGCTGTCCCAGTGGCGATCTCTCTCTCCATGGCGAGTTCGAGTGCATCTGCCAGGGCAGTAGGGTGGGCGAGCTGGACGCGCAAGCGCAGTTCATCCGGTTTAAGAACTTGGATGAATTGATCACGTATCAGCTCGTTTTGGATCGTGTTCGGCATTCCAATATACGCACGCCGACCCAGCCTCTCGATCCCATGAACAAGTCACCGAAGCGACTCACCTGGTAGTCTGTCACGGTGCTTAAACTCACAGCGTAAAGACTCTCTCAAGTCAAACTCTCCAAAACGCCTTTGCAGCGCAGCAACCAGCGCACTGTAATCAAGTCTCTTCCGGGTTCAGCAAGAGCAAACAGGACGCAGCTTCTTCCATCAGTGACAAAGCCAACTGTATTGCCCTCACCTCCTCAGTCCAGCCTGCTTTATTAGCCACAAGCTCAAACTGAATTTTATAAGCTTCCCAGCTTCCTTTCCCCGAAAACTTCAGCGTCCTCAACGCTTCGCCATGTTTGTTTACATTCGGCGGCGGTGCATGCGCTCCTGTGTCATGACGCGGCTCCGTCATGGCGATATTGTTGTCCATGTGGCGCGAAACGCTGGCTTCATGGCGTCCGCGCTCGACGCAAGCTGCGTCCAGCATGTCAATCGCACACCCTCCAGTTCCTCTCTCTACCTTCACTCGAGCGCTGAGGTCGGCGAACATCCTCCCTCCACAATGCGGACGGGCAGCGGGTTTAAACCAAAAGCACTTCTGACACCAATGTAATGCCCACAGTGGAGAAGGAGTGACACAGACGAGCATGCGCTGCTCAATCGATTTATTAACAAGCGGTAACTTGTTGGTAGTTCCAAAGTAACGCACACACAAACATGAGCTGCTGTTAGCCACAACTCACGCTCACACACCCACTCGCTTCCCGCCAACTCTCTCGCGCATGCGCGTTCACCAACCCTTAAAGACACAGTACACTTACACAAATATAACATCCATCCATCCATCCATTTTCTACCGCTTATTCCCTTTGGGGTCGCTATCTTAACTACGATAGGGCGGTAGGCGGGGTACACTCTGGACAAGTCGCCACCTCATCGCAGGGCCAACACAGATAGACAGACAACATTCACACTCACATTCACACACTAGGGCCAATTATAGTGTTGCCAATCAACCTATACCTAGGTGCATGTCTTTGGAGGTGGGAGGAAGCCGGAGTACCCGGAGGGGACCCACGCAGTCACGGGGAGAACATGCAAACTCCACACAGAAAGATCCCGAGCCTGGGATTGAACCCAAGACTGCTCAGGTCCTTCGTATTGTGAGGCAGACGCACTAACCCCTCTTCCACCGTGCTGCCCCAAATATAACATATATTACAATATATATACATATATATAAACACTTACAAATTATGTTTTGCCAAAGGGTTCTCAAGAAAAAGGTAGCGGCGAGTACAGACGCATACAACTCCAGTACTGCTTTCCAAATGGCGTTTAGTACTAAATTGCCTGCTATTTACAACTGGAGGCCGCTTGAGGGCGCTGCTACATACAAAAATAACCACAGAAGAAGAAGTTAGAAGGGGTAATGATTAGAGATGGCCGGTAAATGCGTTAAAATGTAATATCGGAAATTATCGGTATCGTTTTTTTTTATTATCGGTATCGGGTTGTTGTTTTTTAGTTGTTTTTTTGTTTTTTGTTTTTTATTAAATCAACATAAAAAACACAAGATACACTTACAATTAGTGCACCAACCCAAAAAACCTCCCTCCCCCATTCACACTATTTCACACAAAAGGGATGTTTCTTTCTCTTAATATTCTGGTTCCTACATTATATATCAATATATATCAATACAGTCTGCAAGGGATACAGTCCGTAAGCACACATGATTGTGCGTGCTGCTGGTCCACTAATAGTACTAATTTTTAACAGTTAATTTGACTAATTTTCATTAATTACTAGTTTCTACTGTTTTTATATTGTTTTGCTTTCTTTTTTATTTAAGAAAATCTTTTTAATATATTTATCTTATTTTACTTTATTAATTTTTTAAAAAAGTACCTTATCTTCACCATACCTGGTTGTCCAAATTAGGCATAATTATGTGTAAATTCCACGACTGTATATATCGGTTGATATCGGTATCGGTTGATATCGGTATCGGTAATGAAAGAGTTGGACAATATCGGAATATCGGATATCGGCAAAAAGCCATTATCGGACATCCCTAATAATGACAAAACAACAGTGACATCTGCTGGTGAAATATAGAATAAACCCAGCATGACATATAAACAACTTGAGGGACAGAATGGGCGTGGGTGGAAAAATTGTCGTGCTGAGTGACATTGACATTGTAGCAGTTCAAGGAAAATTGAAGTTTGTTGTTGGCTTTGTCCATGTTGAAGGTGAAATCTATCATCTTTTGCCATACAGCAATATAAAATATTTGTCTATTACCTGACCGCTTCTATGTTAGCTACCTCTCTTTGTTTACTAATGTATATTTTCTGCTGGATCTACTCTTTATTTTGTGCTGCCCTTTTTTTTTTTGGCTGAAGCTATTATATTTACTGTAATATTGTACATGGTAATTGGCATTTGTTATATATTGTATATATTATATAAAAATATAATATAATAATATAACATATCAGTATATATTATATACTGTATATATAATATGTAAATATTACATGTATGTTATATTTTATATTGCTACTATGGTACATTTTTAGTCTACTTTATACCTGCATTACACTTTCAATCCTTTGTAACTGAGCTACTGTGTGGAACAATTTCCCTTGTGGATCAATACATTTTGTCTAAGTCTAAGTCTAAATCACCTCAAAGTAAATCGTATTGAGATATTGCACAGAGTTGGGTCGGGAGGGTGGTAAATGACGGCGGTGACTAAGGGCACCGGGCAGAGATTTTGAAGGATTCGAATGTGTTCAAATGATGTGACGGGAGGTGTGGAGATGACAAGGTGAATGTCTTTTTTGTGAATTACAGCAATGCAACCGCCCCTCGTTTTTTTTTAGATGTATGTGTATCCAGTGGGTGTGGTCTAAATGAGGGAGAAGTATAGTCTAGTTCATGGGTGTCAAACTCTGGCCCGCGGGCCAAATTTGGCCCGCCGTGTCATTTCACTTGGCCCTTGAGGCGATATAAAATTAACACTAGAGCTGGCCCGCCGATTATATACAGCGGCGGTGCCGCGGTAACACCGCATTCATCGCTAATTCTCATACTTGCTAACCCTCCCGGGAGACTCCCAAATTTCACTGCCCCTTCCGAAAATCGCCACGTCTGCTTTTCATCCAGTCCAACGAGTGCTGGCCCAGTCACATAATATGTGCGGCTTCTGCACGCACACACAAGTGAATGTAACGCATTCTTGATCAACAGCGATACAGGTCACACTGAGGGTGGCCGTATAAACAACTTTAACACTGTTAGAAATATACGCCACATTGTGAACCCACACCAAACAAGAATGGCAAACACATTTCGGGAGAACATCAGCACTAACTCTTCCGGGACGCTGCAAGGTGTGTGTGTGTGGGGGCTGGGGGTTTGGTGGTAGCGGGGGGGTGTTATTTTGTAGCATCCCGGAAGAGTTAGTGCTACAAAGGGTTCTGGGTATTTGTTCTGTTGTGTTTATGTTGTGTTACGGTACGGATGTTCTCCCACAATGTGTTTGTCATTCTTGTTTGGTGTGGATTCACAGTGTGGCGCATATTTCTAACAGTGTTAAAGTTGTTTATGCGGCCACCCTCAGTGTAACGTGTATCGCTGTTGATCAAGTATGCCTTGCATTCACGTGTGTGTGCGTACAGAATGGATGAAAAGCGGACGTGACGACAGCTTGTAGAGAACCTTAAAGGCAATGCCTTTAAGGCACGCCCCCAAGATTGTGGTCCGGGTGGACTACGAGATATAATGACTGATGAACACCTTGGTTGGATAATGAAGGTTGCCTCAGCTGAAAGCCTGAGCTCCGATATTAATGAACTAGCATCCAAGAAAAGATGGCAGGTATCTGGCTTGGATTAGATCAGTGTGTTGCAAACTGAGCAGTTTAAAGTCCTGAATGGTTGGTTTATTCATTGTTATTTTATTTTCACATTTATTAGCCTGTGGAAAAAGTTAATGTTGATATTTACCTCAGAAGGCTGCAAATAGAAAAGAGGCATTCAATTTTTTATTTAAATTGTATTTGATTTGCCATTGATATTTTTTAATTATTATTATTATTATTATTTGAAACTCGATTTTGCATGTCACTATAAAGTTATATAAGCCTTGCTTGTTCAATATTCAATGCAAAACTTGTTTGGGTCCCTATTAAAATGTAATTTGTTCAACCTTGGCCCGCGGCTTTGTTCAAGTTTGTTTAAATTTTGGCCCACTCTGTATTTGAGTTTGACGCCCCTGGTCTAGTTGTTTATGCCAGAGTTCAGTGAGACAGGAGAAATCTAGGATTTTGTTAATGATGAATTGATGCAAGATGGAAGATGAGTGTTGACTATAACATGGAGTTTGTGATGCTTAGTGACTGGTGGCGAGGAGTAGGAAACAGAGCGGAGATGTGCCTTGTGACGTCTGGTTTGAACATGATGGAATAGAGCAGGCCTGGGCAATTATTTTCACCTGGGGGGCCAAATTTAGAGAAGTGTCTGGGGGCCGGTATATCTGATTTTTAGGAACACTAATACAAAACCTCACAATAATGTCTGATTGAATGCTAAAAACGTTATGACAGACCGCCTTAAAGGCCTACTGAAACCCACTACTACCGACCACGCAGTCTGATAGTTTATATATCAATGATGAAATCTTAACATTGCAACACATAAAGTGCAATTTTAAATTTCGCGCGAAATATCCTGCTGAAAACGTCTCGGTATAATGACGTCAGCGCGTGACGTCACGGATTGTGGAGGACATTTTGGGACAGCATGGTGGCCAGCTATTAAGTCGTCTGTTTTCATCGCAAAATTCCACAGTATTCTGGACATCTGTGTTGGTGAATCTTTTGCAATTTGTTCAATGAACAATGGAGACAGCAAAGAAGAAAACTGTAGGTGGGAAGCGGTGTATTGCGGCCGACTGCAGCAACACAAACACAGCCGGTGTTTCATTGTTTACATTCCCGGAAGATGACAGCCAAGCTTTACTATTGGCCTGTGGAGAACTGGGACAACAGAGACTCTTACCAGGAAGACTTTGAGTTGGATGCGCGGACACGGTACCGTGAGTACGCATGCAGCTGCGGCTTCCAAACCTTTGATCGCTTGCCCGTACGTGCGTGGCACTATGTGCATGTCACGTACGTAACTTTGGGGACTTTGGGGAAATATATGTGCTGTATGAACTTTGGGGAGGTGAACGGTACTTTGGGCTGTGGGATTGAGTGTGTTGTGCAGGTGTTTGAGTTGAATTGGCCGGTTATATGGACGGGAGGGGGAAGGTGTTTGTTATGCGGGATTAATTTGTGGCATATTAAATATAAGCCTGGTTGTGTTGTGGCTAATAGAGTATATATATGTCTTGTGTTTATTTACTGTTTTAGTCATTCCCAGCTGAATATCAGGTCCCACCCGCCTCTCACAGCATCTTCCCTATCTGAATCGCTCCCACTGCCCTCTAGTCCTTCACTCTCACTTTCCTCATCCACAAATCTTTCATCCTCGCTCAAATTAATGGGGAAATCGTCGCTTTCTCGGTCCGAATCGCTCTCGCTGCTGGTGGCCATGATTTTAAACAATGTGCAGATGTGAGGAGCTCCACAACCTGTGACGTCACACTACTCGTCTGCTACTTCCGGTACAGGCAAGGCTTTTTTTTATCAGCGACCAAAAGTTGCGAACTTCATCGTCGATGTTCTCTACTAAATCCTTTCAGCAAAAATATGGCAATATCGCGAAATGATCAAGTATGACACATAGAATGGACCTGCTATCCCCGTTTATATAAGAAAATCGCATTTCAGTAGGCCTTTAAAAAAGGGAATGGAATTTAAAACATTTTTTACTGAATGAGACACCCAGAATGTACATGTAAATAAAGAATGGGGGATTTACAATATTAAAACTATGAACGATAAAACACTGAATATTGACAACATATGAACGTCACACCTCCTCTCAATCAACAATTTTACAATCAAGCGAAAAGCAACAAAAATACAACAAACACAGCAAAGGGTAAAAAAAAGCCCCACCTACAATCTGATATATTTATAACTTTGTTGTAAAAATCACCTTCCTGTCTCTGATACCCGCATTTCAGCCTGGCCGCTCTGGAAACACTCTGTGGAAACGCTCCCCACCCACACTGCTTGGTGCCTCGTTTTAGCTGCTGTGACTGAGATTACCATAGTAACTAATTAGATTATACCATAGTAACTAGTATATCATGCAAAAGCGCAGATTCCAACCATTAAAATACTTTGTATTGTTCAAGACTTCAGGTAATTTAAAAACATCACTGCACATCTTAATGGCAGCTACAGTTTCCATCAAAAATATTTTGGGAATGTCCGTCGGGCCAGATTGAAAAGGTCAACGGGCCGCATGTGGCCCCCGGGCCTTAATTTGCCCAGGTCTAGCATATAGTGTGGGGACGACAGGACTAGAACGAGGGGGATACAAGTCCTACAGATGGCCTGGAGCCACGTGTGGAGGCTGAGGAGTCTGCTAAAACTTCAATGACTGATTTTGGGAAGGGGGCCAGAGATGTAAAAGGAGAGTCCAGTGCTTTTTAGCGAGCTAGGGAGGAGTTTGAAATGGGATTTTGTATTTTCGGATTATTTGAGTTTTGCCTAATTTCAATCAATATTGATGATTATCCTCTTTGCTGATGGGAAAGATGGGATGAGGTTTTGGAGCTTGTTTGTGATGTCAAGGACAGTGGCACCAGATTAATAAATGTGTGATTGCATTTACAAATGTAATATTTTTGGTTATTAAATCACTGATTCGTGCATTCGGGATTAAAAGGGGCTTTGGTGCGGTTGGATGATGCTCAACAATGGTGGATACGTTGCTTTCCAGCAGGTGGTTTATGCCGAGCAGAGCCGAGCCGATCTTTACCACAGATGTGTCCCAATTAAGGCTGCAATGATTCATCGAGTAAATCAATTAATTCAATTAGAAAAAAGAGGCAATTTGTATTTTGTTGCTTCAATAATTTAATGACTAAAAGAAGAGCAAGACTGCTCCAATAGAGCACACATGAGAGTGGTCCACCTATTGGTGATGTACAAACCCCGTTCCCATATGAGTTGGGAAATTGTGTTAGATGTAAATATAAACGGAATACAATGATTTGCAAATCCTTTTCAACCCATATTCAATTGAATGCACTACAAAGACAAGATATTTGATGTTCAAACTCATAAACTTTTTTTTTTTTGCAAATAATAATTTAGAATTTCATGGCTGCAACACGTGCCAAAGTAAGGGCATGTTCACCACTGTGTTACATGGCCTTTCCATCTTGCACGTGGAAAGTTGAAGTGAGGGCTTTAGTTGATATAACACTCCCGGCAGGGGGTTCATTAATCCAGCACAACAGCGGCGCATGGACTTCATTTATAAGTAAAGGTAAGACCATAATAACGTTTTTTTATTAAATGTGCTTTTTTGTGTGCTACAGTTTGTATGTGTAATGTTAAAGTTAAGTTAAAGTACCAATGATTGTCACACACACACACTAGGTGTGGTGAAATTTGTCCTCTGCATTTGACCCATCCCCTTGTTCACCCCATGGGAGGTGAGGGGAGCAGTGGGCAGCAGCGGCGCCGCGCCCGGGAATAATTTTTGGTGATTTTTTATTTTTATTTTAGTCATAATAAGTTTGGAGAAATATTTCAAAAATATTCTTTGTCGAAAAAACAGAAGCTAAAATGAAGAATTTAATTAAAATCTATTTATTATTCTTTACAATAAAAAAAATTAATTTACTTGAACATTGATTTAAATTGTCAGGAAAGAAGAGGAAGGAATTTAAAAGGTAAAAAGGTATATGTGTTTAAAAATCCTAAAATCATTTTTAAGGTTGTATTTTTTCTCTAAAATAGTCTTTCTGAAAGTTATAAGAAGCAAAGTAAAAAAATAAATGAATTTATTTAAACAAGTGAAGACCAAGTCTTTAAAATATTTTCTTGGATTTTCAAATTCTATTTTGAGTTTTGTTTCTCTTAGAATTAAACATGTCGAGCAAAGCGAGACCAGCTTGCTAGTAAATAAATACAATTTAAAAAATAGAGGCAGCTCACTTGTAAGTGCTGCTATTTGAGCTATTTTTAGAACAGGCCAGCGGGCGACTCATCTGGTCCTTACGGGCGACCTGGTGCCCGCGGGCACCGCGTTGATGACCCCTGCTTTAGATCAAATTTGATACTCTAACATTCAACAATGTAGAACAAAGAAAAATACAACTAAACTAAGAATGAAAAGAAAAAAAATCATTTACAGTTATAATCATAATTTGCACTTTTTATGTCTCCCAGTACGATATTTCGCTCTCCTACAGCGTCCATTGTAATTATTTATGCAAGTAAGGCAATAATGTCATCTAGCAACTTCTAGCAACTTTTATGACATTATAGCTACTTTCCTTACTGAGGAGTTGGCAACACTGGAAGATGAAGAGAGATCAGAAGAGATTGAGGACAGTGAGGATGGAGATGTAGAAAGAGATACAAATTGAGAACACAGGTGCAGAGGATGAGACAGAAGAGCCAGCAAAGAAAACAGTGGCCATGATTTTCATTTCTAATTTCTGGTTAATTAAGAGGAGTGAGGACATCAGTCTTAAGGTATAGATGGACACACCTTCTCATTCAATGGGTTTTCTTTTATTTTCATGACTATTTACATTGTAGATCAGGGGTGTCAAACTCAAATACAGAGTGGGCCAAAATTTAAAACTGAACGAAGCCGCGGGCCACGGTTGAACAAATTAACCTTTTAATAGGGACCCAAACAAGTTTTGCATTGAATATTGAACAAGCAAGGCTTATATAACTTTATAGTGACATGCAAAATCGAGTTTCAAATAATAATGATAATAATAATTGAAAAATATCAATGGCATATCAAATACAATTTAAATAAAAATTGAATGACTCTTTTCTATTTGCAGCCTTCTGAGGTAAATATCAACATTAACTTTTTCCACAGGCTAATAAATGTGAAAATAAAATAACAATGAATAAACCAACCATTCAGGACTTTAAACTGCTCAGTTTGCAACACACTGATCTATCTGATGTGCCCAAGCCAGATACCTGCCATCTTTTCTTGGATGCTAGTTCATTAATGTCGGGGCTCAGGCTTTCAGCTGAGGCAACCTTCATTATCCAACCAAGGTGACCATCAGTCATTATATCTCGTAGTCCACCCGAACCACAGACTTGGGGGCGTGCCTTAAAGGCACTGCCTTTAACCTCCTCTACAAGCTGTCGTCACGTCCGCTTTTCAACCATTCTAACAACGTGCCGGCCCAGTCACAAGATATGTGCGGCTTCTGTACGCACAGCGACACACATTACACTGAGGGTGGCCGTATAAACAACTTTAACACTGTTAGAAATATGCGCCACACTGTGAATCCACACCAAACAAGAATGACAAACACATTGTGGGAGAACATCTGCACCGTAACACAACATAAACACAACAGAACAAATACCCAGAACCCTTTGCAGCACTGACTCTTCAGGTGTTGTGCCAGATAATGCACCCCCGGCGTAGAATGCACCCCCTGACGGGAGTGTTATATCAACTAAAGCCCACACTTAGTTTCCACGTGCAAGATTGAATGTATTTGAAAAAGTTATTTAATAAGACGCCAAAAGTGCAAAAACAATAATGTTCGTGTTGGAGGAGTTGTGAATGAATGAAATATGAAATCCGTGCTGCAGTCGCTGCTGGGCCACGACGTTAGGTACACCTGCAGACTGCAGCACGGATTTCATATTTCATTCATTCACAACTCCTCCAACACGAACATTATTGTTTTTGCACTTTTGGCTTCTTATTAAATAACTTTTTAAAATACATTCAATCTTGCACGTGGAAACTTAAGTGTGGGCTTTAGTTGATATAACACTCCCGTCAGGGGGTGCATTCTATGCCGGGGGTGCATTATCCGGCACAACACCTGGACACTACAATATACACCCCCGCTACCTCCAACCCCTGCTGCAAAGAGTTCTGGGTATTTGTTCTGTTGTGTTTATGTTGTGTTACTGTGCAGATGTTCTCCCAAAATGTGTTTGTCATTCTTGTTTGGTGTGGATTCACAGTGTGGCGTATATTTCTAAAAAAAATTTTATACTGGCACCCTCAGTGTAAGCTGTATCGCTGAAGATCAAGTATGCATGGCATTCACTTCTGTGTGCGTGTCAAAGCAGCACATATTATGTATCTGGGCCAGCTCTTGTTGGACTGGACGAAAAGGGGACGTTACAATTCTCGTGAGGGGCATTGAAATTTGGGAGTCTCCCGGGAGGTTTGGCAAGTGGGAGGTTTGGCAAGTATGAGAATTAGCGGTGTACCGCGGCACCACCGCTGTATATGATCGGCGGGCCAGCTCTAGTGTTAATTTGTTATCGCCTCACGGGCCAATTGAAATTACACGGCGGGCCAAATTTGGCCCGCGGGCCAGAGTTTGACACCCATGTTGTAGATTGTCACTGAAAGCATCAAAACTATGAATGAACATGTGGAGTTATGTACTTGAAATAACTGAAAACATGTTTAATATTCTAGTTTCTTCAAAATTGCTCCCATTACATTTTTGCGCAATCTTGGCATTCTCTCGATGCGCTTCAAGAAGTAGTCACCTGAAATGGTTTCTACTTCACAGGTGTGCTCGACGCTCATCGAGAGAATGTCAAGAGTGAGCAAAGCAATAATCAGAGCAAAGGGTGGCTATTTTGAAGAAACAAGAATATAAAACATGTTTTCAGTTATTTCACCTTTTTCTGTTAAGTACATAACTCCACATGTGTTCATTCATAGTTTTGATGCCTTCAGTGACAATCTACAATGTACAGTAAATAGTCATGAAAATAAAGAAAACGCATTGAATGAGAAGGTGTGTCCAAACTTTTGGCCTGTACTGTATATATATTTTTATTTTTTTAATCTACAAAAACTTCATCAAACAAGACCTCCAGAAGCCGAATCCTCCCTTATTGATTTTGTCATTATCACTAGCCTGACTTCAACTTATTTGGTATTTTCAGGGAAGCGGCTCGTGAATATCGAAGGAGGAGAAAGGCGTACGTTCAGGGCCTGGAGGAGCGTGTGGCGAAGCTGGAAAATCAGAATAAAGCTTTGAAGGAGGAGCTTAAATCCTGGAAAGAAATGCATAAAGTGCCTTGATTATACTCACGGAGTGACTGTACTGGATATACTGTACTTTTTACTTTATTCACCCATTCAAACAGTGCTGCTATTATTGGAGGATGCCAAGGAAATAAACTGAAGACACAGCAGGGAGGACCAACCTGGAGTGTTAGCACCTTGCTGAAGAAACACCCGGACATGTACCATACATGCAGGACATTTGGTTAAACAATATTATTTATGAATATAAACGACCTGTCCTAATGTGTAACAGAATAGAAACTTTAATATTCATAATGTGCTGTGCTGGATCACATTTGCATAAGAATTAAAAACGTATATTGACATAGCGACACAGGTCTACCCTGCTAAATTTAATGTTTGATGTAAAAGACTAACTTTACTATTTAAGGATTTGCTTTCATACCTGAGTGAAAGTAGAAAAAGCTTTTTTTGATGTGATGTGTCAGTGCATGTTTTGTAAGTACAACAGTGTTAAGTTGTACCCCCCATTATTGTTAATGTGATGTGTTTATTAATAACTTAGTGCAGGGGTGGCTAAAGTGGGCCGAGTCATTTCGTTTGGTCCGCCAAATTTCATACATGTTCATTAGGGGTGCCGGGAAAAAAATTATTCGAATCGTGATTTTATTTTTCCGATTTGGAATTGTTTAAAAATGTTGAAGAATACATTTAAAAACAATACTTTTTTAGGCTATTTCTACACTTACTCAGCAGCCAGGAGGGGCTTTCATAACACATATCCTGTGACCAAAAGGTTTTTTTTTATAATTCATATACCAAATAATACATTGTGAGAATTGGTTTGAATCTTGAATCTGTTTTTAAAGGCCTACTGAAACCCACTACTACCGACCACGCAGTCTGATAGTTTATATATCGATGATGAAATCTTAACATTGCAACACATGCCAATATGGCTGGGTTAGCTCACTAAAGTGCAATTTTAAATTTTGCGCGAAATATCCTGCTGAAAACGTCTCGGTATGATGACGTCAGCGCGTGACGTCAAGGATTGTAGAGGACATTTTGGGCCAGCATGGTGGCCAGCTATTAAGTCGTCTGTTTTCATCGCAAAATTCCACAGTATTCTGGACATCTGTGTTGGTGAATCTTTTGCAATTTGTTCAACGAACAATGGAGACAGCAAAGAAGAAAGCTGTAGGTGGGAAGCGGTGTATTGCGGCCGACTGCAGCAACACAAACACAGCCGGTGTTTCATTGTTTACATTCCCGGAAGATGACAGTATAGCTTTACCATTGGCCTGTGGAGAACTGGGACAACAGAGACTCTTACCAGGAGGACTTTGAGTTGGATGCGCAGACGCGGTACCGTGAGTACGCATGCAGCTGCGGCTTCCAAAGATTTGATTGCTTGCCCGTACGTGCGTGCCGCTATGTGCATGTCACGTACGTAACTTTGGGGACTTTAGGGAAATATATGTGCTGTATGAACTTTGGGGAGGTGAACGTTACTTTGGGCTGTGGGATTGAGTGTGTTGTGCAGGTGTTTGAGTTGTATTGGCGGGTTATATGGACGGGAGGTAGAGGTGTTTGTTATGCGGGATTAATTTGTGGCATATTAAATATAAGCCTGGTTGTGTTGTGGCTAATAGAGTTTGTGTTTATTTACTGTTTTAGTCATTCCCAGCTGAATATCAGGTCCCACCCGCCTCTCACAGCATCTTCCCTATCTGAATCGCTCCCACTGCCCTCTAGTCCTTCACTCTCACTTTCCTCATCCACGAATCTTTCATCCTCGCTCAAATTAATGGGTAAATTGTCGCTTTCTCGGTCCGAATCGCTCTCGCTGCTGATGGCCATCCTTTCAGCAAAAATATGGCAATATCGCGAAATGATTGACACATAGAATGGAACTGATATCCCCGTTTATCCCCGTTTAAATAAGAAAATCGCATTTCAGTAGGCCTTTAATCGAAAATGGATTCTGAATGCAATCGCTACCCCAAGAATCGGCACTCAAAAATAAGCTATTTTTTCTGGCCTTCTGATAAAAACTCACTAAACTGCTGTCAATTTCAGAGTAACCGTCTCCGATTTACTATGATTGATTGTAATTGATTGAAGCAAGGTCAGCACGATGGAACGGGTTAGTACGTGTTCCTCACAATACGAAGGTCCTGGGTTCGATCCTGGGCTCGGGATCTTTCTGTGTGGAGTTTGCATGTTCTCCCCGCGACTGCGTGGGTTCACTCCGGGTACTCCGGCTTCCTACCACCTCCAAAGACATGCACTTGGGGATAGGTTGATTGGCAACACTAAATTGAAACTAGTGTGTGAATGTGAGTGTGAATGTTGTCTATCTGGGATAGGCTCCAGCCCCCCCTGCATCCCCAAAAGGGGCAAGCTGTAGAAAAAGGATGGATGATTGAAGCAAAAATCGAGTGCCTACTCAAAAAGAAAGGCATCCATTTGCATCTTAGCTGCTCTCAAAATGTCTTTAAACCCTCTTGTTTCCACTGAAGTCAATGATAGATGGGTTTCCATGGCAAGGTGTCTTGTCCCTGGCATTCTTTTCAATCCGGTGTCTTGTGAATACCTCTTAACATCTTGTAATGGTTGGTTAAGTCTGACCATTTACAACTGTCTCCAAATAAAATAGTTGTATAATAATTAGCATGCAGAAACATGAGGGAGATTGATACTATCAAGTCTATCTGATGTGTGTGTAGTTAGCAAGCATGCAAACATACAGTGCCTTGAATGGTTCCGTCTTTTATAGCTTTATGAATTATATTGAGGTCAATGTAATTATTTTTATTTGACAAAAATTTTGAAAAAAAGCTTTCATTTCCAAAAATGTGAAAACAAGCTTTCATTTCAAATTAAAACAAGATTTTTACAAACTGGTGTCAATTATTCAAAGCCGGGTGCGAGAGACCACCATGATGCCTCCAACCAGTAAGCGAGAGTTCCCCGTAAGTGTCCATGGTTGCCCCAAAAAGAAAGGTCTTATCACTAACGGTCCACAGATGCACCAAAAAATTACATGGTTCCTCCAAAAAGGACTTATCCCATAAGGTCCATTGTTCATTAAAAAAGGACTTATCCCCAAAGGTCCATGGTTATCCCAAAAATGACTTATCCCTGAAGGTCAATGGTTTATCCCTAAAGGTCCATGGTTACACCCAAAAAAACTTCACAAAGTCCATTGTTGCACCAAAAGGAACTTTTCACTGAAGGTCCATGGTTCCACCAAAAAAACTTCACAAAGTCCATGGTTGCACCAAAAGGAACTTTTCACTGAAGGTCCATGGTTTATCTCTAAAGGTCCATGGTTCCACCAAAAATAACTTATCACTGAAGGTCCATGGTTGCACCAAAAAGGACAGATCTCTTAAGGTCCACGGTTCCACCCAAAATAACTTACTCCTGAAGGTTTACTGATGCCCAAAAATTATTTTATACTTAAAGGGAACATTATCACAATTTCAGAATGGTTAAAACCATTGAAAATCAGTTCCCAGTGGCTTATTATATTTTTCTAAGTTTTTTTTAAAAATTTTACTCATCACGCAATATCCCTAAAAAAAAGCTTCAAAGTGCCTGATTTTAACCATCGTTATAAACACCCGTCCATTTTCCTGTGACGTCACATAGTGAAGCCAACACAAACAAACATGGCGGAAAGAACAGCAAGCTATAGCGACATTAGTTCGGATTCAGACTCGGATTTCAGCGGCTTAAGCGATTCAACAGATTACGAATGTATTGAAACGGATGGTTGTAGTGTGGAGGCAGGTAGCGAAAACGAAATAGAAGAAACTGAAGCTATTGAGCCATATCGGGTTGAACCGTATGCAAGGGAAACCGACGAAAACGACACGACAGCCAGCGACGCGGGAGAAAGCGAGGACGAATTCGGCAATCGCCTTCCAACCAACGATTGGTATGTGTTTGTTTGGCATTAAAGGAAACTAACAACTATGAACTAGGTTTACAGCATATGAAATACATTTGGCAACAACATGCACTTTGAGAGTGCAGACAGCCCAATTTTCATCAATTAATATATTCTGTAGACATACCCTCATCCGCGCTTTTTTCCTGAAAGCTGATCTGTCCCGTTTTGGAGTTGATGTCAGCAGGCCAGGGAAGCTAGGGTCGATAGGGGGTTTAGCTCGCTCGTCTTCGGGAACAAACTGCCGCCATTGCTTGCCGTGCTACCGAGGTCCTTTGTCCCTGAATTGCTCACACACTCCGGCAGATTCAATGGGGGTCTGGCGGCAGATTTCTTTGACTTTATCGTTGGAAATGCATCTGCTTTGAGTGTCGCAGGATATCCACACATTCTTGCCATCTGTCGTAGCATAGCTTTCGTCGGTAAAGTGTGCGGAACAAACGTCCAATTTCTTGCCACTTTCGCATCTTTGGGCCACTGGTCCAACTTGAATCCGTCCCTGTTCGTGTTGTTACACCCTCCGACAACACACCGACGAGGCATGATGTCTCCAAGGTACGGAAAACAGTCGAAAAAACGGAAAATAACAGAGCTGATTTGACTCTGTGTTTGAGAAAATGGCGGATTGCTTCCCGATGTGACGCCACGTTGTGACGTCATCGCTCCGAGAGCGAATATTAGAAAGGCGTTTAATTCACCAAAATTCACCCATTTAGAGTTCGGAAATCGGTTAAAAAATAGATGGTCTTTTTTCTGCAACATCAAGGTATGTATTGACGCTTACATAGATCTGGTGATAATGTTCCCCTTTAAAAGGTCATGGTTTCTCCAAAAATTTGTTATTCCTAAAATTCCATGGTTGCCCTAAAAATGACTGTAGCAGTTTCCCTCTAGTGGGTTCCCCTGACCACCACACACTGGCACGAGAGTCCGGTATTCAGGTTGGATCAAGTCTTTTATTTTCATCCACCAGTATGATTTGCTTTTTGGCAGTATATAGATAGGACTTTTCAGTCCGGCATGTCTCTACTTTGCTCTTTAGTGTCTCTCTCTCGCTCCAACTCCCAACACTCGTGTCTTGGACCGGCTGCTGCTAATAAGCATGGCAGGTGATTGGACGATCAGCCCCAGCCAGGTAATCCAATCACCTGCCAGCTGTGCTTCGAGGCCGGTCCTTCCACACCCCCGGCAGACCACGCCCTCCTCCACAATGACTTACGCCACCCCAAAAAGGCCCTGAAAAGAAATTATTATCGCAAAGGGACGGCGTGGCGCAGTGGAAGAATGGCCGTGCGCGGCCCGAGGGTCCCTGGTTCAATCCCCACCTAGTTCCAACCTCGTCATGTTCGTTGTGTCCTGAGCAAGACACTTCACCCTTGCTCCTGATGGGTGCTGGTTAGCGCCTTGCATGGCAGCTCCCTCCATCAGGGTGTGAATGTGTGTGTGAATGTGGAAGTAGTGTCAAAGCGCTTTGAGTACCTTGAAGGTAGAAAAGCGCTATACAAGTACAACCCATTTATCATTTATCATTTAAATGTTCTGTTTGTCCCAAAAATGACGTATACCAAAAGATCCATGGTTGCCCCCAAATAGACTTATTCTTAAAGGTCCACAGTTCCACCAAAAATAACTTATTCATTAAAACGGTACACGGTTCCATCCAAATGGGTACACTTGGGACCTTGCTAGACCCCTCTTGAGTGCATTTACGGACTACAAGTGTGTTAAGGTGGTGGTCAACTTCATGCATAGACAAGAGGGTGTAAAATATGGCACAGCTTTTCCAACAAGTAAGCAACACTAAGCATCAGAGCTACACAGAAGTGGTTCAAAGACAAGTTAAATATTCTAGATTGGTCAAGTCAAGCCTTGATCTCAATCAACTCTATAATTTGTGGCTGGACTTGAACCTGCCAGAGTTTGAGCAGTTTTGCAAGAAGTAATAGAAACATATTAGTGTTTAGATGAGCCACCCCGATTAAGACATATCCACTCTGACTTGACTGCATCCATATGTTACAGCTTTATTCCAAAAAAATAATTAGATTTTAGAATTATTTACACAATACCGCATAATGACAATGTGAAGAAAATGTTCTAGAGATGTTTTTAAATGTATTATATATAAAATAAATCACATGTTGTGGTATTCAACGCCTTTGCTATGAAGCTCAAAAGTGAGTTCAGGTGTATCCTGTTTAACTGATCATCCTTAAGATGTTTCGACAGCTTAACTGGAGTCCACCTGTGGTAAAATCAGTTGGTTGGACATGATTTGAAAAGGCAGTCACTCACTCTCCCTCTTTCCCATGACTGTCAAGTCGTCGGGGGGATAACTGCGATGAAGAGGCAGCTAGTCTTCGCCAGTTCTCACGGTCCTTAGTGGCCGTCAATAGCTCTGGGGTCGACAGGTCCGTCCATGTCTTGATGTTGTCTGTCCAGGATTTCCATGGTCTTCCTTGCTTCCTTAGTGTGCCCTGCACGATGGTCTTGCACAGGGTGTCGTGGCGGCATGTGTGGCCGAACCAAGCTAATTTCCTTCTTTTGACTGTTGCGAGCAGAGGTTCTTGGTGACCAACTAGTCTTTCGACTTCACCTCGCACATACTCATTGGGTTTGTGTTCGTGGTATGTTATCTTGAGTGTTCTTCTGAGGCATTTGTTTTCAAAGGCTTGTATTTTTCGATCTGATTCTACCAGGAGTGTCCAGGTCTCGCATCCGTACAGTAATATTGATGTTATTCGGGATTTGTAAAGTTTGAATTTTGTCTTGAAGTTGATGTTGCTTTTCCATATTTTGCTTAGTTTGGCCATTGCTGCTGTTGCTGTGGTGATCCGAATGCGGATTTCTGCATCGCATGTGGCATCTTTGGCCTGTGTTGCTCCCAGGCAACGTTCCCTCTAAGGTGCGCACCTGCGCAATTGCGCACTGCTCACGCGTCCTCTGCGCACAGCAAATCTATGCCGCGCAAAAAATCAAATCCCACTCTAAACAAAATAAACAAATCGTTTGTTTTGTATGATTTTGTAATGCAACTGTGAGTAACAGGTGACGAAAGCCGGCCACAACACATACAACAATGTTTGTCAACACTTAAATTATTGTAACGTCTGTGGAGATACTTAAAGGAGGACAGGAATTCCATCGGTCCCTTTATTTAGCGAAATTGTTTGTCAGCCATAACCACACCAAAACAATGTGTAAAATACTTTTATCTAGCAAAACTGGTCGTTGTCTACCGTACAAACCAAGCCAAAAGCCACTCTTTGCCATCTGTTATATCAACAGCAGCCACTTGCTCTCTCTCTCTCACTTGTAGTGTATGTGTTGGTAATAAACTTTATGCCCTGCCGAAGAAACGACAACGGGAGGTTAGTTGCCGTTACAGTATCAATTTCACGGAAAGTCCCGAGCCATTTTGAGAGATAACGAGAGGAACCAAAGATCCCTTCATCACCAACAATGCAAATCATGCAGACTTTGCGAGAGCCAACACTGATTACTTTGGGAAAAATTATGATCCAAAGAATATAAGGAGGATGACTTTCAAATTTTAGTAGCTCTGCTAAACATATCCAGCTTCAGTAAAACACTAAGCATCATGTCGCGGTATTGCTAAGTGCTAAACAAGAAATACAAACAACAAACATAATAAAACGATAGCTTACTGTATGATGTCTGCTCTTACTTCAATGATGACTGATAGGATGTCCATATCGTCCTGTTTATATGAAAACAAAAGGTTAACAAGGAAAAGTCTCTCTGCAGACACTGTCTTCGGTTGTGGGTGTTTGTCTCCATCTCGGGGTATAAATTGAATGTCACAGATGAACAACTACTAGATTTATCGGTAAATCCTCCTAATATTCAGATGAGAGGCGTGATTTATAATCTAGAATAACGTTGACGAGCCGAGACGCGATGATGCAGTAGCAGCCGGACGTCGCTGCCAGTGCCAGCTCACAGTAAAACAGCAGAGGACTGAAAACCTCAAATAAAGCCAGAAATCTTGGGGTTATTTTGGATTCTGATTTACATTGCGACAGTCACATCAAATCAGTAACAAAATCGGCCTACTGTCACCTCAAAAATGTAACAAGACTTAGAGGGCTCATGTCAGCTCAAGACTTAGAAAAACTTGTACTTGTAGCCTACTCAGTGGCCTAGTGGTTAGAGTGTCCGCCCTGAGATCGGTAATGTGTGAGTTCATACCCCGGCCGGGTCATACCAAAGACTATAAAAACGGGACCTATTACCTCCCTGCTTGGCAATCAGCATTAAGGGTTGGAAATGGGGGTTAAATCACCAAAATGATTCCCGGGCGCGGCACCGCTGCTGCCCACTGCTCCTCTCACCTCCCAGGGGGTGATCAAGGGGATGGGTCAAATGCAGAGGACAAATTTCATCACACCTAGTGTGTGTGTGACAATCATTGGTACTTTAACTTTTTAACTTTTAACATGCCTTTATTACTAGTAGGCTAGACTATTGTAATGGTCTCCTTGCAGGTCTTCCCAAAAAAAACTGTCAGGCAGCTACAGCTTGTTCAGAACGCTGCTGCTAGAGTTTACCCAAAAATGTGAGCACAGTACACCAATTCTTAAATCCT
This sequence comes from Nerophis lumbriciformis, assembly GCF_033978685.3. NCBI lineage: Eukaryota > Metazoa > Chordata > Actinopteri > Syngnathiformes > Syngnathidae > Nerophis > Nerophis lumbriciformis. Next base: position 18,292,019 of record NC_084554.2, read on the forward strand.
TACATTGGCTCCCTGTACATCAGAGAATTGATATAAATCACTACATGGTCTAGGGCCGAAGTATATCACCGATATGCTATCACTATATAAGCCCTCTAGATCACTAAGATCTTCTGAGACCAATCTGTTAGCGGTTCCCAGAGTAAACTCAAATCAAGGGAAAGCATCATTCAGTCATTATGCAACAAATAGCTGGAATAAACTTCCTGAATATGTCAGACTTTCCCCAACTCTGACTACTTTTAAAACTAGACTGACAACTTTTATGTTCACCTTAGCTTTCAGCTAAATCTTTTAACTTTTAACTTTTAACTTTTAACGTCCGCACTGTTTTAATTTTTATTGTCTGCATTTTTAATTTTGCTTATATTTTCTTTCATTTCCCTTTGTTGTCTGTGAAGCACTTTGAGTCTGGCTTGTGTATGAAAAGTGCTATACAAATAAAGTTGCCTTGCCTTACTTAACTGTGCGCCAAAAATAGTCTGAACATTGCTAATAGTTGGGTAATATTCAGGTCACGATATGTATATAGAGTATTGTTGTTGGGTTTTGGATGGTTATTTTGAGGGTTTTGTGGGGAAATAGAGAGACTGCATTGACGGACTATTTATGTATGCATTTATTTACGACTTAGAATGCACAAAAAAAACCACGTGTTCACGTCTTGTATAGAAATTGTGAATGATGGACACCACGTCTCTCTCTGATTTTTGTGTATTTCCAGTATGACTGTTTTGATAACACAATCAGAGCGCAGAAGTGTTACTTCAGTGACGTCAATCTACGGAAATTACCGAAGACGTTCGGGGCGGAATATTGAAAATGACTGACTGAATTTGTGGCATTTTGTGATGTTTAGACGCATTTTCACATACTTTGCGGATTGTAAATACAATTGGATATGGTTTAATGGATACAATGAAACACAATTAAGCATATTAAGTCAACTTGATTTTCCACTCCACTGATACTTTAACATGTTCTACATTGTAATATATGAACACCTGGGAGAAAGTGAAGAAGACACATTTAATTTTTGACGCTATATGATGCCATCAGCAGCCGAACCATCGATCGTGATGATCTAAATGGTAAATGGGTTATACTTGTACAGCATTTTTCTACAAACCCCGTTTCCATATGAGTTGGGAAATTGTGTTAGATGTAAATATAAACGGAATACAATGATTTGCAAATGATTTTCAACCCATATTCAGTTGAATATGCTACAAAGACAACATACAGTATTTGATGTTCAAACTGATAAACATTTTTTTTTTTGTGCAAATAATCATTAACTTTAGAATTTGATGCCAGCAACACGTGACAAAGAAGTTGGTAAAGGTGGCAATAAATACTGATAAAGTTGAGGAATGCTCATCAAACACTTGATTGGAACATCCCACAGGTGAACAGGCAAATTGGGAACAGGTGGGTGCCATGATTGGGTATAAAAGTAGGTTCCATGAAATGCTCAGTCATTCACAAACAAGGATGGGGCGAGGGTCACCACTTTGTCAACAAATGTGTGAGCAAATTGTTGAACAGTTTAAGAAAAACCTTTCTCAACCAGCTATTGCAAGGAATTTAGGGATTTCACCATCTACGGTCCGTAATATAATCAAAGGGTTCAGAGAATCTGGAGAAATCACTGCACGTAAGCAGCTAAGCCCGTGACCTTCGATCCCTCAGGCTGTACTGCATCAACAAGCGACATCAGTGTGTAAATGATATCACCACTTGGGCTCAGGAACACTTCAGAAACCCACTGTCAGTAACTACAATTGGTCGCTACATCTGTAAGTGCAAGTTAAAACTCTCCTATGCAAGGCGAAAACCGTTTATCAACAACACCCAGAAACGCCGTCAGCTTCGCTGGGTCTGAGCTCATCTAAGATGGACTGATACAAAGTGGAAAAGTGTTCTGTGGTCTGACGAGTCCACATTTCAAATTGTTTTTGGAAACTGTGGACGTCGTGTCCTCCGGACCAAAGAGGAAAAGAACCATCCGGATTGTTATAGGCGCAAAGTTGAAAAGCCAGCATCTGTGATGGTATGGGGGTGTATTAGTGCCCAAGACATGGGTAACCTACACATATGTGAAGGCGCCATTAATGCTGAAAGGTACATACAGGTTTTGGAGCAACATATGTTGCCATCCAAGCAATGTTACCATGGACGCCCCTGCTTATTTCAGCAAGACAATGCCAAGCCACGTGTTACATCAACATGGCTTCATAGTAGAAGAGTGCGGGTACTAGACTGGCCTGCCTGTAGTCCAGACCTGTCTCCCATTGAAAATGTGTGGCGCATTATGAACCCTAAAATAGCACAACGGAGACCCCCGGACTGTTGAACAACTTAAGCTGTACATCAAGCAAGAATGGGAAAGAATTCCACCTGAGAAGCTTAAAAAATGTGTCTCCTCAGTTCCCAAACGTTTACTGAGTGTTGTTAAAAGGAAAGGCCATGTAACACAGTGGTGAACATGCCCTTTCCCAACTACTTTGGCACGTGTTGCAGCCATGAAATTCTAAGTTTATGAGTTTGAACATCAAATATCTTGTCTTTGTAGTGCATTCAATTGAATATGGGTTGAAAAGGATTTGCAAATCATTGTATTCCGTTTATATGTACATCTCACACAATTTCCCAACTCATATGGAAACGGGGTTTGTACATTATTCATCTCCTAAGAGTATTGTTCATTTAAATGCCCATATCTGCTGTACAGATTTATTGTACAAAAGAGAAGTGTTGGATATTTCTCTTGTTATTGTTATTTTGACTTTATTAAACGTTTGGATATATTTAGTGTTTGACGCAGCCGGACCGCAGCAAGAGGGAATAGAAACGAGCGAAAAAAGAAAACAAATGGGGAAATTGTAGGGACAAAAGGGGGACAAGACAGAAACACAACAACAACAACAACAGTACTTCATCAGCAAATATGACATAGATACCAGAAATGACAAGGTAAAGTAATTGAGTAAAGCAGATCGTAATAACACAGTATTGACAATGCACATTATTGCACTACAGTTCAAACATTGGTAATATTAATAGAAAAAAACAATATCGATAACGAACAACAATATTTACCTCTATTATCAACATTACAATTGCTTCAAATGCAACAATACATAAATGTAATGAATAATTGGATTCCAAAAGTAAGACAGAGGGAAAAAAAAGAGTGGGTTATATTAACCGTCGTTATGGTAGAAATAAATTAAGCTTTAGCATTGTGCCGTGTTTTATGTGATGACGGTATGTGATTGTGTACACTGTATGTATAAATACTGTATTTTACGGACCATAGGGCGCACAGGATTATAAGGCGCACTGCCGATAAGTGGGTCTAGTCAGGTCTATTTTCATAAAAAGGTGCACCGGATTATAGGGCGCATTAAAGGGGTCTTAATATATATATTTTTTCTGAATGGAAAACCCTTCCTTGTGGTCTACATCAGTGTTTTTCAACCTTTTTTGAGCCAAGGCACATTTATTGCATTGAAAAAATCCGGAGGCACACCACCATAACCAAGCATGCATCAATATAACTCTTGTCTCAAAGTAGGTGTACTGTCACCACCTGTCACATCGCACCGTGACTTATTTGGAGTTTTTTTGCTGTTTTCCTGTGTGTAGTGTTTTAGTTCTTGTCTTGCGCTCCTATTTTGGTCTTTTTCTCTTTTTTTTGGTATTTTCCTGTAGCAGTTACATGCCTTCCTTTGAGCGATATTTCCCGCATCTACTTTGTTTTAGCAATCAAGAATATTTCAGTTGTTTTTATCCTTTTTTCTGGGGACATTGTTGGTTGTCATATCATGTTCAGATGTACTTTGTGGACGCCGTCTTTGCTCCACAGTAAGTCTTTGCTGTCATCCAGCATTCTGTTTTTGTTTACTTTGTAGCCAGTTCAGTTTTAGTTTTCTTCTGCATAGCCTTCCCTAAGCTTCAATGCATTTTCTTAAGGGCACTCACCTTTTGTTTATTTTTGGTTTAAGCATTAGATACCTTTTGACCTGCACGCTGACTCCCGCTGTTTTTGACATCTACAAAGCAATTAGCTACCGGCTGCCTCCTACTGATATGGAAGAGTATTCCACGGTTACTCTGCAGCGCTCTAGACAGTACAGACACTCAACAACAACACATCATTTGCAGACTATAATTACTGGTTTGCAAAAAATTTGTTTAACCAAATGAGGTGAAATGAGATAATCTGTGATGAGGTGGCGACTTGTCCAGGGTGTACGCCGCCTTCCGCCCAAATGCAGCGGAGATAGGCTCCAGCACCCCCCGCGACTCCAAAAAAGGGACAAGCGGTAGAAAATGGATGGATATATAGATAATCTTACACGGCACACCAGACTGTATCTCACGGCGGCACAATGGTTGAAAAACACTGGTCTACATAACATGTAATGGTGCTTCTTTGGTCAAAATGTTGCATAGATTATGTTTTACAGATAATCTTCAAGCCACTTTCTGACAGTCTCTTCAGGATGCACCGTTTTGTGGGCGGTCTTATTTACGTGGCTCACCTTCGGCAGCGTTTTCTCCCCGTCATCTTTGTTGTAGCGGTGTAGCGTGCAAGGACGGGAGTGGAAGAAGTGTCAAAAGATGGAGCTAATAGTTTTAATGACATTCAGACTCAATAACGGAGCAGCATCTTCTCATCTGTGGCTCACTAGTGCAACAACGCCGGAAATGTGTCCCGTGAGAAGCTGTCCAACCGGAACTCTCTAATAACTAAAGTTCCTTGGGTGCTTAATGTAAACTCACAACACCGGTATGTTTTAGCACTTTCATGGCGAGTTTACTGACGATTTATAAGTAAGAACTACTTTATATTAGAAATGGCAACAGCGGAGGATGAATGTCCCATAACAAGAAGATAGAGAAAAAGAAGAAGCTTATCGACTACGGCGTCGGCACGGACTACTAAAGTGAACGCACGCAAATGTTCTGGACTTATGCAGATCCCAAATACAGATCAGCAGGTACCAGAAAGTAAGAAAAGTTGCTTTTGCATAATATGGCGAAACAAAACGCCAGATAATATGTCTTACCTTATACACACACCATAATAATACTTGTATGTTGAAGCACAGTACAATCCATCAAGCGGTGCGGCTTCATAGCTTACCAAAGTCGTACTAAAACATTTTGATAGATTCTTGAGCACCGTTTGTAATGTTCTATATTTTCGATGGAACATATAAAATGTTGGTGTTGTTTATTTGAGTCAAATTGCAGTCCACACGTATCTCTTGTGTGTGACTGCCATCATATTGCAGTCTACACGTATCTCTTATGTGCGACTGCCATCTACTGGTCACACTTATCATTTCACCATGTACCAAATAAAATAGCTTCGAAGTCGGTAAGCACAACCAAAATGATTCTGTACAGTAGGCACACTGGGTTGTACGGCGCACTGTCGAGTTTTGAGAAAATGATAGGATTTTAAGTGCGCCTTACAGTCCGAAAAATGTGGTATGGGTTTACTGAAGCTTGCTTGTATATATGAGTGTATGTATGTATACGTGTATGTATATATATATATATATATATATATATATATATATATATATATATATATATGTGTAGTGAATGTGCGTGTGAATGGATGTACAGTGTACATGTATGTAAGTGTGTACATGCATATGTATGTATGTATGTATGTATGTGTGTATGTATGTATGTGTGTCTGTATGTATGTATGTATGAATGAACATCTGTATGTACGTGTGTACCGTGTTTTTCGGACTATAAGTCGCAGTTTTTTTCATAGTTCATAGACTTATACTCAGGAGCGATTTATGTGTGAAATTATTAACACATTACCGTAAAATATCAAATATTATTTAGCTCATTCACGTAAGAGACTAGACGTATAAGATTTCATGGGATTTAGCGATTAGGAGTGACGGATTGTTTGGTAAACGTATAGCATGTTCTATATGTTATAGTTATTTGAATGACTCTTACCATAATATGTTACGTTAACATACCAGGCACGTTCTCAGTTGGTTATTTATGCCTCATATAACGTACACTTATTCAGCCTGTTGTTCACTATTCTTTATTTATTTTAAATTGCCTTTCAAATGTCTATTCTTGGTGTTGGGTTTTATCAAATACATTTCCCTAAAAAATACGACTTATACTCCAGTGCGACTTTTATGTTTTTTTCCTTCTTTATTATGCATTTTCGACCGGTGCGACTTATACTCTGGAGCGACTTATACTCCGAAAAATACGGTATGTACAATATTTACCAGTATGTGCGGGTACCAAAGAAAGTTCCACCCAAAGTAAGGCGCCCAGGAGGCAAGGGACCACCGGCCCCATGCGGGCAGGCTGGCCGGCCAAGACTGGGCCCACCGCGTAGACAGACACACCCGTCAGAGAACAAGGCAAGGATAGGCAGAGAAATAGCCAGCCCCCAAGTCATCGCGAGACCACACGCCACACGGGCAGCTTCCTCCCCGCGGCCGGAGGGGGGGAGCCGCCCCGCCCCTTTGGCGACCGGGACACCGCGAGCACAGTGGAGCCCAACGTGGGCCACCCCACCCAGGACGAGGCAATGGAAACACCAACCCCACCACAGCAGGCACCCCAAAGGTGGAGATGGGACACCCAGCATCCACCCCGGAGGAGCCTCCCCCTGAATAAAACAAAAAATAATACAAACCCTGTTTCCATATGAGTTGGGAAATTGTGTTAGATGTAAATATAAACGGAATACAATGATTTGCAAATCATTTTTAACCCATATTCAGTTGAATATGCTACAAAGACAACATATTTGATGTTCAAACTGATAAACATTTTTTTTTGCAAATAATCATTAACTTTAGAATTTGATGCCAGCAACAGGTGGCAAAGAAGTTGGGAAAGGTGGCAATAAATACTGATAAAGTTGAGGAATGCTCATCAAACACTTATTTGGAACATCCCACAGGTGAACAGGCAAATTGGGAACAGGTGGGTGCCATGATTGGGTATAAAAGTAGATCCCATGAAATGCTCAGTCATTCACAAACAAGGATGGGGCGAGGGTCACCACTTTGTCAACAAATGCATGAGCAAATTGTTGAACAGTTTAAGAAAAACCTCTCAACCAGCTAATGCAAGGAATTTAGGGATTTCACCATCTACGGTCCGTAATATCATCAAAGGGTTCAGAGAATCTGGAGAAATCACTGCACGTAAGCAGCTAAGCCTGTGACCTTCAATCCCTCAGGCTGTACTGCATCAACAAGCGACATCAGTGTGTAAAGGATATCACCACATGGGCTCAGGAACACTTCAGAAACCCAGTCAGTAACTACAGTTGGTCGCTACATCTGTAAGTGCAAGTTAAAACTCTCCTATGCAAGGCGAAAACCGTTTATCAACAACACCCAGAAACGCCGTCGGCTTCGCTGGGCCTGAGCTCATCTAAGATGGACTGATACAAAGTGGAAAAGTGTTCTGTGGTCTGACGAGTCCACATTTCAAATTGTGGACATCGTGTCCTCCGGACCAAAGAGGAAAAGAACCATCCGGATTGTTTTAGGCGCAAAGTTGAAAAGCCAGCATCTGTGATGGTATGGGGGTGTATTAGTGTCCAAGACATGGGTAACTTACACATCTGTGAAGGCGCCATTAATGCTGAAAGGTACATACAGGTTTTGGAGCAACATATGTTGCCATCCAAGCAACGTTACCATGAACGCCCCTGCTTATTTCAGCAAGACAATGCCAAGCCACGTGTTACATAAACGTGGCTTCATAGTAAAAGAGTGCGGGTACTAGACTGGCCTGCCTGTAGTCCAGACCTGTCTCCCATAGAAAATGTGTGGCGCATTATGAAGCCTAAAATAGCACAACGGAGACCCCCGGACTGTTGAACAACTTAAGCTGTACATCAAGCAAGAATGGGAAAGAATTCCACCTGAGAAGCTTAAAAAATGTGTCTCCTCAGTTCCCAAACGTTTACTGAGTGTTGTTAAAAGGAAAGGCCATGTAACACAGTGGTGAACATGCCCTTTCCCAACTACTTTGGCACGTGTTGCAGCCATGAAATTCTAAGTTAATTATTATTTGCAAAAAAAAAATAAAGTTTATGAGTTTGAACATCAAATACCTTGTCTTTGTAGTGCATTCAATTGAATATTGGTTGAAAAGGATTTGCAAATCATTGTATTCCGTTTGTATTTACATCTAACACAATTTCCCAACTCATATGGAAACGGGGTTTGTAATATATTTAAATAAAATCTACCTAAAAAGCCTAAAAAATCCGACAGGGAATGAATATTGTATGAGTGTAATATTTTGTGAAAGTTTGTGTTAAGGTGTGAAGAAACTTGACTGAGACCTCAGAGAGTAACTTCAATTTTGAGCAGTACTTTTCTTTGTTCTGAAAATACTCTTTTTCTGCTCCAAAGGGAGAAGAACGTCCAAGAAGGCATGAATGACATTGAGATAACAGAGCATTGACTGTCCCCAAAGGGCATCTTCTGGAAGTATGACAACAATTCCCACACAGCAAAAATACCCACAAGTCTTTGCAGATTACTAACAACGTATGTGGCTTTTACGGCCAGGTGTGCTGCTACTTCCTATGTTGGCAAATTCGCACAAGAGATAGTTCCTCCACTTTGTTGCCGTCATGTTTGATCCACGTATGCTGACTCAGCTTCCGTTAAAACCAGTCGCATGTCTATTAGCGTTATCTAAGGGATGGAAAAAATAAATTTTTGACAATGTCGGACCGAGTTTGCGATGTGTGACGACAAAACAAAACATTACCTGTGGGATCGGATACTTGGTAGGGTACGGCGCCTCTTCTCTCCCAAAGTCCGACAGAGTGCCACATTTTGCATCACCCTCCACCCAAAGACCTTCATAAATCAGACCTTTGTCCGCATAGTAGAACTTTCCATGGCCACTTTTCTTGCCGTTCTTCCAAGATCCTTCATACCAGTTTCCACTCGCTGAAACAGAAAGTGAAATGTAACCCATTTTTCGTAAATTTCAACCTTCTCCGATACTTACCAAACTGTAGGACACCCGTTCCGTGCTCGTTGTCCCTCAGCCACTCCCCCTCGTAGACGTCGCCGTTCTTATAGCACATTCTTCCCCAACCACTGCGGTTGTCTTCACTCCACTCGCCTTCATAAACTGCATTCGCATAAAAAAAAGAACCGTGTCCCTAAAAACAAACATTATAGTTAATGATTAGAATTCCAAATCATGTACAAAAATGAGACGTGTTTAATTTCTGGTGTGCAAATAAACAATAACTGGAAATAAATTTAAAAAGTCCCTGGTTTTATTTGTGTTGTGCATCAAGACTATACGGTATTACCATCTCCTCATTCTGGTACAGTAGGGAAGCGATTCATAAGGCCTCATTCCTGGGTGGATCTTGCATGGGAGGGAGTAAATCAATTTGCAATGTAGTTTGCTGAAAATGATGGAAAGCGCCACTCGACATAGCAACTGACGCTGTGGTCAAAGTTGGAATTGCCAGTAAACACATTTTAAAATATTCAACCCCAAAGGTGGAGGGGTACAGAGCCCCTAAAGGGACATGGGGCCGATAAATACTTTAAAAAATGTAATATCGGAAATTATCGGTATCGTTTTTTTTATTATCGGTATCGTTTTTTTAATTTTTATTTTTTTTTATTTTTATTAAATCAACATAAAAAACACAAGATACACTTACAATTAGTGCACCAACCCAAAAAACCTCCCTCCCCCATTTATACTCATTCACACAAAAGGGTTGTTTGTTTCTGTTATTAATATTCTGGATCCTACATTATATATCAATATATATCAATACAGTCTGCAAGGGATACAGTCCGTAAGCACACATGATTGTGCGTGCTGCTGGTTCACTAATAGTACTAACCTTTAACAGTTAATTTTACTAATTTTCATTAATTACTAGTTTCTATGTAACTGTTTTTATATTGTTTTACTTTCTTTTTTATTCAAGAAAATGTTTTTAATTTATTTATCTTATTAATTTATTTTTTTTAAAGGACCTTACCTTCACCATACCTGGTTGTCCAAATTAGGCATAATAATGTGTTAATTCCACGACTGTATATATCAGTATCGGTTGATATCGGTATCGGTTGATATAGGTATCGGTAATTAAGGATTTGGTCAATATCGGAATATCGAATATCGGCAAAAAGCCATTATCGGACATCCCTAGACATGGGGAACATTTTGTATAGTTTCTCGTGCGCACGAGAAACTATCTCGTGCTCACGCAAAAGTGTCTTGTGCGCTCGAGATGGTTTCTCGTGTGCACAAGATGTTCTCCCATGAGCACAAGAAATATATCTAAATACTTAGACCTACATTTCATATATTGACAACCTCCAGCAAAAATCAACAGGAAGTTTGCAGTTCCCCTTTCAAAACAAAAGTTTTGTAAAAACCGGTCACCTTTTTTCAAACATCATCTCCTCTGAGCGCGTTTGTCGTGTCGGCTTCAAACTAGCACAGGAGAGAGATTGAACTCTTCTGATTAAAAGTTGACCAAAGAGTTTTAATTACTGTTTCGGTTTGGATTTTATGTGCCGTCAAAGTCGGTCCCGTCCATCGCTGCTTGCAGCTTTAATTATGTTTGTTGTCTCTCATGAAGTCTCTAATGATTATTAGCAGCTGTTCAATTAAAAAAAGCGAACTTTGTGATGCATCTGTGATATTGACACCTCTAAAGGCTTAGTGGCCACATGCGTGGACAGCACCTTTTAGCTCTTATTTCCAAAATTGTGTACACTGCTGAATTGGGGTCTTATGGCCGCTTATGTGGACACTTATACTGCCATCTGGTGGTGTCAGAAGAGTATAACATACAATGGAATTTGGAAAAAAAAAAAAGTGTAAAAATAAGAATTAGCATGTTACTAAACATGAAGTACACGTCTGTGAACTTATGGACTAAGTACATCATATAAAAAGATTATTCTTAATTTCTATTCTAATTAGGGTCCAATAAGACCAAATAGCAAAGAGAAATAATAAAAAAAAAAAACATGTAAACAAACAGCTTGGGCCTTAAGAGGTTAAATTAATGCACCGCCGTATGCTTATAATGACCAAAATAAGTAAATATTACATGTTATTATGAATGTGCTTGACACTATGCTCTGGGGCATCAGAATGGGCCTGGACCAGATCCTTAGCTGTCACAAAGAGGAGAGAGGGGCAGTGGAAGAGGAACTCCTCCACTGCCACCCCGAAAACCAGCAAGGGACTCAGCCACAGAAATAACAGCAGCAGCAGCTGGCACTGACGAAATAGTTGAATAAATAAATCATCCACAGTCTGAGTCCATAAACATGCTGCCTTGATGAGTTACCCACTAGATGTCTAAAGTCTGTGTTGAGCAGTTACCACAATTATCTCATCGAGTTAACATCTCACTCCAAACTGCTGGAATTAAGCCCCTCTTAAAGAAGAGTAGTCTTGATGCCACAGTACTGAACAACTATCGGCCTATATCAAATTTTTGGGCAAAGTCCTAGAAACATTTGTATACCAACAGCTTAGTAAATGTCTCCTCCATAAGGGCCCACCACAGCACGGAAACAGCCCTGATCAAGGTGACAAATTTCAAAAACCCAAAACCAGTGAAGTTGGCACATTGTGTAATTCTTAAATAAAAACAGAATAGAATGATTTGCAAATACTTTTCAACTTATATTCAATTGAATAAACTGCAAAGATATTTAATGTTGGAACTGAGAAACTTAATTTTTAATTGCAAATAATCATTAACTTAGAATTTAATGGCAGCAACACATTGCAAATAAGTTGGCACAGGGGCATTTTTACCACTGTGTTACATGGCCTTTCCTTTTAACAACACTCAGTAAACATTTGGGAACTGAGGTGACCAATATTTGACGCTTTTCAGGTGGAATTATTTCCCATTCTTGCTTGATGTACAGCTTAAGTTGTTCAACAGTCCGGGGGTCTCCGTTGTGGTATTTTAGGCTTCATAATGTGCCACACATTTTCAATGGGAGACAGGTCTGGACTACAGGCAGGCCAGTCTAGTACCCGCACTTTTACTATGAAGCCACGCTGTTGAAAAACATGTTTTGGCATTGTCTTGCTGAAATAAGCAGGGGCGTCCATCATAACATTGCTTGGATGACAACATATGTTGCTCCAAAACCTGTATGTACCTTTCAGCATTAATGACGCCTTCACAGATGTGTAAGTTACCCATGCCTTGGGCACTAATACACCCCCATACCATCACAGATGCTGGCTTTTGAACTTTGTGCCTATAACAATCCAGATGGTTCTTTTCCCTTTGTTCCGGAGGACACAACATCCAGTTTCCAAAAACAATTTGAAATGTGGACTCGTCAGACCACAGAACACTTTTCCACTTTGCATCAGTCCATCTTGGATGAGCTCGGGCCCAGCGAAGCCGGCGGCGTTTCTGGGTGTTGTTGATAAATGGCTTTCGCTTTGCAAAAGTAGAGTTTTAACTTAGGCTTACAGAAGTAGCGACAAACTGTAGTTACTGACAGTGGGTTTCTGAAGTGTTCCTGAGCCCATGTGGTGATATCCTTTACACACTGATGTCGCTTTTTGATGCAGTACCGCCTGAGGGATCGAAGGTCACGGGCATTCAATGTTGATTTTCAGCCTTTCTGCATACGTGCAGTGATTTCTCCAGATTCTCTGAACCTTTTAATAATATTATGGACCGTAGATGGTGAAATCCCTAAATTCCTTGCAATAGCTCGTTGAGAAATGTTGTTCCTAAACAATTTGCTCACGCATTTGTTCACAAAGTGGTGACCCTCGCCCCATCCTTGTTTGTGAATGACTGAGCATTTCATGGAAGCTGCTTTTATACCCAATCATGGCACCCGCCTGTTCCTAATTAGCCTGTTCACCTGTGGGATGTTCCAAGTGTTTAATGAGCATTCCTCAACTTTCTCAGTCTTTTTTGCCACTTGTGCCAGCTTTTCTGAAACATGTTGCAGGCATCAAAATACAAATGAGCTAATATTTGCAAAAAATAACAAAGTTTTCCAGTTCGAACCTTAATTATCTTGTCTTTGCAGTCTATATAAATTAACATAAGTTGAAAAGGATTTGCAAATTATTGTATTTTGTTTTTATTTATGATTTACACAACGTGCCAACTTCACTGGTTTTGAGGTTTGTAAAAAAAAAAAAAAATCAAATTGCTTGAGATGAATCAATAGAAATTTTGAGAAGTGTAATAAATGTATTTCTGGTTGAAAAAAAGAGTTTATGTTTAGGATTATTTTGAAAGAAAAAAGGTGTTCATTCGGTGGAGTGGCCCTGAAGCACAAATACTGTTGGTCACATGTTATGAGTTGAAGGTATTAAAAGTACATACGTGCTTCATTCCATTTTTCCACTCGCCACAGTACTGCATGGCATACGTCTTAGTGTCTGGTTGAAGTGCACTGTAGATTCCATGTCCTTCATGTTTGCCAAACTTCCACTCGCCGTTGTAAAGAGCACCAGACATCTTCCACTCCTGCGTTCCCCAACCTGCAATAGTCACAAACAATGAACATCATGGCAAACAACACACATTGAATGAACTCACCATGCTTCTTGTTGTCCAGCCACTGTCCAGTGTAGTTGTCTCCATTGACTGCAAATACTGTTCCACGTAGACCAGATTTCTTTGCCTTATGATCGATTACGGTGGAGCGGGCTGCAGGCGGCTGAGGTTTTTTACGAAAAGGCATCCCTGGGGTCACCTAAGTAAAAGACCTACAGACGATACATGTAGTGAGTGTGCCATACACGCACTACCTCACGACTACCCGTCATTTATCCATCACAAGCCAACTCCACTGAACCAGTGAAGTTGGCACGTTGTGTAAATCGCAAATAAAAACAGAATACAAAGATTTGCTAATCCTTTTCAACCTATATTCAATTGAATAGACTGCAAAGACAAGATACTTAACGTTGAAATTTGATGCCTGCAACATGTTACAAAAAAGCTGGCACAAGTGGCAAAAGAGACTGAGAAAGTTGAAGAATGCTCATCAAACAGGTGAACAGGCTAATTGTGAACAGGTGGGTGCTATGATTGGGTATAAAAGCAGCTTCCGTGAAATGCTCAGTCATTCACAAACAAGGATGGGGCGAGGGTCACCACTTTGTGAACAAATGCGTGAGCAAATAGTTTAAGAACATCATTTCTCAGCGAGCTATTGCAAGGAATTTAGGATTTCACCATCTACGGTCCGTAATATGATCAAGAGGTTCAGAGAATCTGGAGAAATCACTGCACATAAGCAGCAAGGCTGAAAACCAACATTGTATTCCCGTGACCTTCGATCCCTCAGGCGGTACTGCATCAAAAAGCGACATCAGTGTGTAAAGGATATCACCACATGGGCTCACGAACATTTCAGAAAACCACTGTCAGTAACTAGTTTGTTTCTTCATCTATAAGTGCAAGTTACATGAACAATAACAAGATCTGATAGTTTAGTTACAGCTCATTTTTATTACCTATTACCTATTCTGTGTTATGTGTTTTATGTTGCACGATTGTACCAAGAAAAATTCCTACTTTGTGAACCTGTCTCAAGCAATGGCAATAAAACTATTCTGATTCTGATTCTAAAGTTAAAACTCTACTATGCAAAGCGAAAGCCATTTATCAACAACACCCAGAAATGCTGTTGGCTTTGCTGGGCCCAAGCTCATCTAAGATGGACTCATGCAAAGTGGAGAAGTGTTCTGTGGTCTGACGAGTCCACATTTCAAATTGTTTTTGGAAACTGTGGCTGTTGTGTCCTCCGGAACAAAGAGGAAAAGAACCATCCGGATTGTCACAGGCGCAAAGTTCAAAAGCCAGCATTTGTGATGGTTTGGAGGTGTATTAGTGCCCAAGACATGGGTAACTTACACATATGTGAAGGCGCCATTAATGCTGAAAGGTACATACAGGTTTTGGAGCAACATATGTTGCCATCCAAGCAATGTTACCATGGACGCCCCTGCTTATTTCAGCAAGACAATGCCAAGCCACGTGTTACATCAACATGGCTTCATAGTAAAAGAGTGTGGGTACTAGACTGGCCTGCCTGTAGTCCAGACCTGTCTCCCATTGAAAATGTGTGGCGCAATATGAAGCCTAAAATACCACAATGGAGACCCCCGGACTGTTGAACAACTTAAGCTGTACATCAAGCAAGAATGGGAAAGAATTCCACCTGAAAAGCTTCAAAAATTGGTCTCCTCAGTTCCCAAACGTTTACTGAGTGTTGTTAAAAGCAAAGGTCATATAACGCAGTTTTTTGCAATTTCTTGCTGCCATTAAATTCTAAGTTAATGATTATTTGCAAAAAAATAAACAAGTTTCTCAGTTTGCACATCAAATATCTTGTCTTTGCAGTCTATTCAATTGAATATAAGTCGAAAAGGATTAGCAAATCATTGTATTCTGTTTTTATTTACCATTTACACAACGTGCCAACTTCACTGGTTTGGGGTTTTGTATTATGATAATAACATGTGTGGGTTAAAGTTGGTATATTTGTTCGAAGAAAACCAATAAAGTGTTTTGAATTATCGATCGGTACCACAAAAAAATGTGGTACCAATTACGTTAAAAATGTGCATGCTATATTAAAATGCCATATGGTAATCCTATTGATCTACAGTGTGAAGGCAGACAGCCTTACATTTGGATATACCAGTCTCGATGGACAACGTCATACCTGAATGGAGATAAATGGAGATTAGCAACAGGTCTGGCCGATTGAACTAACGAATTCCATTCAGAAGGTGACATAAACGCACTGCAGGGAAATGAAATGATGTCATTACTGCATCGGATGTTTGGACTGGCAGTAAAATGGCCAAACATAATCACCTGTCCAAATGTACTGACTTGTCTCTAGGTTGACAGAACAGAAGATGCTTGGTGTGTTTTGGAACAGGACATGTTCTTTAGCGCACTTAATGTGTCCCTCGTTGGAAAATGCGGTCAGTAAGTTGATTGAGCGTCAGCTGATGACATCACAGAGACTTTTGGTCTGTGACGCCTGATGATGTAATGATGTGACAAGGAGAGTGACATCATTCACAGCTATTACAAAAAATACTCAAAAGTATTTCAGCAAAGTACTAATGCTTACCTAACCCTGGTTAGTTTTAAAACAGTATGACTCCTCCGGTCATTGTAGGACCAGATACTTGAAGTGATCGTATTTTGAGGAAAAATTATTTGGGCTGCTGAAAAAAAAATTATTCACAAATAAATCACAATTCTTATGTTTCTGAATAGATTCCAAATTTTCAAGAATCAATTATTTAAAAAGAGGTTTTTTTTTTAGGTCATCGCTGTGCTTGATCCGTGAAAGTTCAATAATAGGGTTGCTTGAATCAAACTAGGAATGTGTAAGACTTTCTACAATCCCTATCAAAAATGCAAAATGGAGGGAAATGCAAGGAGAGGCGATAGGAGAAAGATACAAATATAATACATCTATTTGTGGCAGCATAAGAGAATGTTATATAAGAGTGCATCTCATTGCAATGTTTTTTTAAATTTTTTTACTACCATGGGAGCCGTTTAATTCTGCTCATAGAACCCCTAAAAAAAACATCAAAACATCTCCATTAAGGTTTTATATACATGATGTAAGTATATATGTAATGTAGTAAAAAGCACATTTATAATAACTAGGGATGTCCGATAATGGCTTTTTGCCGATATCCGATATCCCGATATTGTACAACTCTTTAATTACCGATACCAATATCAACCGATATATACAGTCGTGGAATGAACACACTATTATGCCTAATTTGGACAACCAGGTATGGTGAAGATAAGGATTTTTTTTTTTTAATTAATAAAATAAAATAAGATAAATAAATTAAAAACATTTTCTTGAATAAAAAAGAAAGTAAAACAATATAAAAACAGTTACATAGAAACTAGTAATTAATGAAAATTACTAAATTAACTGTTAAAGGTTAGTACTATTAGTGGACCAGCAGCACGCACAATCATGTGTGCTTACGGACTGTATCCCTTGCAGACTGTATTGATATATATTGATATATAATTTAGGAACCAGAATATTAATAACAGAAAGAAACAACCCTTTTGTGTGAATGAGTGTGAATGAGTGTAAATGGGGGAGGGAGGTTGTTTGGGTTGGTGCACTAATTGTAAGTGTATCTTGTGTTTTTTATGTTGATTTAATTAAAAAAAAACAAAAAAAACAACAAAAAAAAAAACGATACCGATAATAAAAAACGATACCGATAATTTCCGGTATTACATTTTAACGCATCTCTAATAATAACATTTAATATTTACGTATTTTGATCATTTTGAGCATACACAGCGCATTAATTTCAAAAAAGCAGTACAAAGTTCCTTTTTTTTTTTTCTTCATCACTGATTATTGCCAAAAACATAATAAAACATCACTTACTGTGCAATGTCCGCTGTATTTAGGATGCCGACTGCAAGGATATTCATATATTCCTTTTTAGATGAAAAATGTCTCAATCCTCGCGATGAAACGGGGTGGGGTGGAGTGGCAGGGAGATCAAGCGTCCTTTCGTGTCGTCCTTGCCAGTTCCAGGTCTTAAGTGGCGGTCAAAGTGTCCCAACTTGTCGGATTATTTCACCAGCCACCTTCTGTCAGGTGAGATGCATAATTTTTGATCTACAAACCCCGTTTCCATTTGAGGAAATTGTGTTAGATGTAAATATAAACGGAATACAATGATTTGCAAATCATTTTCAACCCATATTCAGTTGAATATGCTACAAAGACAACATATTTGATGTTCAAACTGATAAACATTTTTGCAAATAATCATTAACTTTAGAATTTGATGCCAGCAACACGTGACAAAGAAGTTTGGAAAGGTGGCAATAAATACTGATAAAGTTGAGGAATGCTCAACAAACACTTATTTGGAGCATCCCACAGGTGAACAGGAAAATTGGGAACAGGTGGGTGCCATGATTGGGTATAAAAGTAGATTCCATGAAATGCTCAGTCATTCACAAACAAGGATGGGGCGAGGGTCACCACTTTGTCAACAAATGCGCGAGCAAATTGTTGAACAGTTTAAGAAAAACCTTTCTCAACCAGCTATTGCAAGGAATTTAGGGATTTCACCATCTACGGTCTGTGATATCATCAAAGGGTTCAGAGAATCTGGAGAAATCACTGCACGTAAGCAGCTAAGCCCGTGACCTTCGATCCCTCAGGCTGTACTGCATGAACAAGCGACATCAGTGCATAAAGGATATCACCACATGGGCTAAGGAACACTTCAGAAACCCACTGTCAGTAACTACTCTCCTATGCAAGGCGAAAACCGTTTATCAACAACACCCAGAAACGCCGTTGGCTTCCCTGGTCCTGAGCTCATCTAAGATGGACTGATACAAAGTGGAAAAGTGTTCTGTGGTCTGACGAGTCCACATTTCAAATTGTTTTTGGAAACTGGACGTCGTGTCCTCCGGACCAAAGAGGAAAAGAACCATCCGGATTGTTATAGGCGCAAAGTTGAAAAGCCAGCATCTGTGATGGTATGGGGGTGTATTAGTGCCCAAAAAATGGGTAACTTACACATCTGTGAAGGCGCCATTAATGTTGAAAGGTACATACAGGTTTTGGAGCAACATATGTTGCCATCCAAGCAACGTTACCATGGACGCCCCTGCTTATTTCAGCAAGACAATGCCAAGCCACGTGTTACATCAACGTGGCTTCATAGTAAAAGAGTGTGGGTACTAGACTGGCCTGCCTGTAGTCCAGACCTGTCTCACATTGAAAATGTGTGGCGCATTATGAAGCCTAAAATACCACAACGGAGACCCCCGGACTGTTGAACAACTTAAGCTGTACATCAAGCAAGAATGGGAAAGAATTCCACCTGAGAAGCTTAAAAATGTGTCTCCTCAGTTCCCAAACATTTACTGAGTGTTGTTAAAAGGAAAGGCCATGTAACACAGTGGTGAACATGCCCTTTCCCAACTACTTTGGCACGTGTTGCAGCCATGAAATTCTAAGTGAATTATTATTTGCAAAAAAAAAAAAAAGTTTATGAGTTTGAACATCAAATATCTTGTCTTTGTAGTGCATTCAATTGAATATGGGTTGAAAAGGATTTGCAAATCATTGTATTTCGTTTATATTCACATCTAACACAATTTCCCAACTCATATGGAAACGGGGTTTGTAGATATTAACACGATTGATGCGTGCATTCCACTGAACAGAAGAGGCGACAACACCACGTTAAGCTCGCCAACGGGAAATCCATAATGGCATTGCTGACACAAGGAAAAAAGCTGAAGGGCACAAATGTGTACATGAACGAGCACCTCACTAAACGCAATGCTGAAATCGCCAAGAAAGCACACGATTTGAGGAAACAAGGGAAAATTCATGGAACTTGGAGCACCAATTGCAAAATCTACATAAAGCTGAACGGGGGCCCAGAAGCAAGAGTCGTAGTTGTCAATGACATCAAGGATTTGGATGAATATCAGAACGCCCAGCAACTACAACAACAACAACGATAGTGGAGTCTGACGGAAAACAAACATTGACATTGGACTACAAAATGACAACACTCCAAGGGATTACCGAACAGGATGATCTTCACTCAGGTGCACATTCATCTACACTTATAGACATTGAGAGAGCAAAACAAATGATTGGAGAACAGGAAAGTATGGAACTGAAAACCTGCAGTATAGATTACAATAGTCCGTAATTCGATAAGGATATAGATCCAGATACAAATGATTTCTTTCACACCAGGAATCATTGTTTTTATTTTTCAGACGAATAATATAACGTAAACATGAAAATAGACAACAAACTGTCAATTGTTCATTTAAAAAGCAGAAGTTTGTATGCTAACTGCAACAACGTGAAGCATTTTTTGGAACAATTCAACGAACCCTTCAAAATTATCGCTATCTCAGAAACATGGATGGATGCTAAAAAAGAAATGGATTTTGACCTAGAAGGATATGAACTAAATCATATCTACAGAATCAACAATAACGGAAAGGGGAGTAGCTGTGTACGTGATGAAGAACCTAAACTATAAAGTGGTAAAAAATATGTCACTAGCTATTGATAATATCTTAGAATGTATCACCATTGAAATATGTCATGAAAAAAGCAATAACGTACTGATCAGTTGTATATATAGATGACCTGTATATATAGATGACCAAAGTCAAACATTGACACGTTTGAGAACTGGATTAAAGACCTACTGAAATGCGATTTTCTTATTTAAACGGGGATAGCAGGTCCATTCTATGTGTCATACTTGATCATTTCGCGATATTGCCATATTTTTGCTGAAGGGATTTAGTAGAGAACATCGACGATAAAGTTCACAACTTTTGGTCGCTAATAAAAAAGCCTTGCCTCTACCGGAAGTAGCAGACGATATGCGCGTGACGTCACAGGTTGTGGAGCTCCTCACATCTGCACATTGTTTGCAATCATGGCCACCAGCAGCGAGAGCGATTCGGACCGAGAAAGCGACGATTTCCCCATTAATTTGAGCAAGGATGAAAGATTCGTGGATGAGGAAAGTGAGAGTGAAGGACTAGAGGGCAGTGGGAGCGATTCAGATAGGGAAGATGCTGTGAGAGGCGGGTGGGACCTGATATTCAGCTGGGAATGACTAAAACAGTAAATAAACACAAGACATATATATACTCTATTAGCCACAACACAACCAGGCTTATATTTAATATGCTACAAATTAATCCCGCATAACAAACACCTCCCCCCTCCCGTCCATATAACCCGCCAATACAACTCAAACAACTGCACAACACACTCAATCCCCCAGCCCAAAGTACCGTTCACCTCCCCAAAGTTCATACAGCACATATATTTCCCCAAAGTCCCCAAAGTTACGTACGTGACATGCACATAGCGGCACGCACGTACGGGCAAGCGATCAAATGTTTGGAAGCCGCAGCTGCATGCGCACTCACGGTACCGCGTCTGCGCATCCAACTCAAAGTCCTCCTGGTAAGAGTCTCTGTTGTCCCAGTTCTCCACAGGCCAATGGTAAAGCTTGACTGTCATCTTTCGGGAATGTAAACAATGAAACACCGGCTGTGTTTGTGTTGCTGCAGTCGGCCGCAATACACCGCTTCCCACCTACAGCTTTCTTCTTTGCTGTCTCCATTGTTCATTGAACAAATAGCAAAAGATTCACCAACACAGATGTCCAGAATACTGTGGAATTTTGCGATGAAAACAGACAACTTAATAGCTGGCCACCATGCTGTCCCAAAATGTCCTCTACAATCCGTGACGTCACGTGCCGGCGTCATCATACCGAGACGTTTTCAGCAGGATATTTTGCGCGAAATTTAAAATTGCACTTTAGTAAGCTAACCCGGCCGTATTGGCATGTGTTGCAATGTTAAGATTTCGTCATTGATATATAAACTATCAGACTGCGTGGTCGGTCGTAGTGGGTTTCAGTAGGCCTTTAAGGCAACTTTTACTGAAATCAGTCAAAAAATAACTGGGGAAGCGTGGCCGACAGACCGACAAGATGGCGGCGAGTAGGCGTGGCCGGCGGGCTAGCGGTGAGGCGGGGCGCACCGGGATCGACGCCGTAAACAAGATCAGGTGCGTGGATCGCCCACCTGGGCACAATCATCTAATCTCCTCGCAATGTGTAAAAGGGCAGCAGGAGAGAACGAGGGGGCAGAAAGAGTTGGAGAGGCAGAAGCGGATGCTGAGCGCAAGAGACGGAAAGCCAAAGGAAGACACCGAAGCGAGCAGACACGCGGAAGTCTGAAAAGCGACCCGACAGAAGACGCAGCTTTATTGAAAAATAAAGTCAACCCTGCTTGCAGTAATGTCTGTCCTTGATGGTCCATGGAACCCGCATGACGGCACAAGTCTGTCACAATAACCTTCTTATGTGGAGACTTCAACATTGACCTCTTGAACCTAACAAACAAAAGCCAATAAATGGCTTTATAGACACAATGTATAGCCTAAGTTTATATCCTAAAATCACAACGCCAAGCAGAATCTCAGGACACAGCGCCACACTTATTGATGATATTTGTACTAATGATTTTGATAACAATACCACAAGTGGCCCGCTAATATCCGACATCAGTGATCATCTGCCAGTTTTCATAATCTACGACTGAAACTACAAGAAGAGGAACATGGATGATAAAAAGAAGAAAATGGACAGAACAAATTATGACAGCTTTCAAAAATGATCTGAGAGAACAGAGTTGGGACAATGTCTACAGTGCAAATGATGTAGATGAGGCACATGGTATTATTTTTAATACCTTCGAGATGCTTTATGACAAACACTGTCCATTGAAACAACTTAGTAAAAAGCAAAAGAAAAACAATCAACCATGGATGACAAAAGGACTGAAAAATGCTTGCAAAAAGACGAATACATTATACAGAACATTTATAACACAAAGATCTACAGAAGCAGAAAACAAGTACAAAACGTATAAGAACGAGCTAACTGGCATACTACGAACATGTAGAAAATAATATTACAGTCAATTATTGGACCAGTACAAAAAAAATATGAGAGCAACATGGGGCACCCTAAATAGCATTATTAAAAATGATGCTATCCTAAATACTTCTTATATGGAAATGTAAAAAATGACAATATGAACAAAGTAGTTAAAAGCTTCAATGAGTACTTTGTGAACATAGGACCAAATCTGGAGGAAAAGATTCCAGATCCCAAGTCAGTTGAGGACTTGAATGACACCATAGATAGAAACCCCAACTCTATGTTCCTAGGAGGAGTGACAAAAGAGGAAATAATCAACGTTGTGAAAAAAGGTAAATCCAAGACCTCAACGGATTGCTACGAAATTGATATGGAAACGATAAAAAAGGTTATTGAAGAGATTTCAGAACGTTTAACATATATCAGCAACCTATCATTTCAAATGGGCGAATTACAAGATAAAATGAAAATAGCAAAAGTCGTACCGATTTATAAGACTGGAGACAAACACCAGTTTGTAAACTACAGACCTGTTTCTCTACTTCCACAAATTTCGAAAATGATTGAAAAACTGTTTAACATCAGATTAGACAAATTCATAAATAAAAACCAAACACTCACATACAACCAATACAGATACAGAGCCAACATCTCAACACCAATGGCATTAATTGAAATAACGGAAGAGATAACAAATGCAATCTATATCAAAAAATGTGCTGCTGCAGTGTTTATGGATTTAACAAAAGCATTTGACACAATTAATCATAATATCTGAATAAACAAATTAGAACAGTATGGAATCAGAGGGTTGGTATTGAACTGGATTAGAAGCTACTTAACCAACAGGAAGCAATACGTGAAGATAGGCAAACAAACTTCCATAGAACTAAAGATATTTTGTGGCGTACCTGAGGGATCAATACTCGGACCAAAATTGTTCAATCTCTATATAAAGGACATTTGTAAAGTTACGGAGAACTTAAAGTTAGTATTATTCGCAGATGACAACAGCATTTTGTTTAGGAGCGAACACACAGAAAATACAAATAATAACAGAAGAAATTAACAAACTAAAAAGATGGTTTGGCAAAAACAGACTATCTTTGAATCTCAGTAAAAACTAAAATAATGCTAATTTTTTTTTAATTATTT
The DNA here is from genome assembly GCF_033978685.3 of Nerophis lumbriciformis. Taxonomy (NCBI): domain Eukaryota; kingdom Metazoa; phylum Chordata; class Actinopteri; order Syngnathiformes; family Syngnathidae; genus Nerophis; species Nerophis lumbriciformis. The sequence continues at coordinate 18,315,764 of NC_084554.2, forward strand.
AGCCTTTATTTAACCAGGTAAAATTCCATTCAGATCAAAGATCTCTTTTCCAAGGGAGACCTGGCCAAGAGGGCAGCAGCAAGGTTACATTAAAAACAGTAAACAAATACATAAAACATCACATTTACAACATTAAAACTTGCTCACATGACACATGTGCATACAGACAAAGTAGACTGCAGTCCTTTCACAGAAGCTTTAAACTCATTCAATGTAACAAGGGTTTGAAGTTGAATATTCGATTGTAGGTTATTCCAAGCCTTCGGTGCTGAAAACCTAAATGCTTTCTTGCCCAGTTCAGTTCTTTGGGGACGACAAATTGCAGAACATTCATTGAACGAAGATTGTGACTTCCTTGTTTCTTTGTTAAAAGACAAGACAGATAAGATGGAGTGATACACAGAATGGTTTTGTAGATGAAAACATACCAATGATTGAGGCGTCAAGCACATAAAGATGTCCAGTTAACCATTGAGTATAATACGCAATGGTGAGTAAGGGGAGCACAGTTGGTGATGAATCTCAGTGCCCCGTGGTACACACTATCCAGCTTGTGGAGATATAACAGGTAAAAAGGTTGTTTCCACTAATTTCTGTTTCACAGTAAAAGAAAAGCAAGACTTGTTTCTATAATAAAATCCCAGTAAAAGTTTCAGTTTTTTTTTACAACATACTGAATGTGCTCCTTAAGTGGTCATCTATTAAAAATCCTAAATATTTAAAAGCAGATACTAACATAATTTGTTGCCCATTTCTTGTTAAAATGTTCTCACACAGTGCTGATCTTACAGTTTTTGATGTGGTAAAGAACATACATTTTGTTTTATCTGCATTTAAAACCAGTTGAAGATAGCAAAGTTGTTCTTCAATTTGTAGATATTTAAAGGCCTCAGCAGGAGTGGGTGCTGTGCAGTATATGACAGTATCATCAGCATAGAAATGGAAAGTTGAGTTCGGAATATTCTGTCCAAGATTATTTATGTAAATAGTGAATAATAAGGGGCCCAACACAGAACCTTGAGGGACACCCTTTTTCACTTGCAGTACGTCCGAGGAGGAACCTTCTATCTGAACAGCCTGAGTTCTACTTGTGAGGTAATTTGCAAACCATCCAACTGCTTGCTGAGAAAAACCAATAGCTGAAAGACGTTTGATTAAAATGACATGATCAACAGTATCAAATGCCTTTGAAAAGTCAATAAAGAGGGACAGACAGCACTGCTTCTTGTCAAGAGCTTCAGTTACATCATTTATAAACTTCATAGCAGCAGTAACAGTACTGTGATTTCTGCGAAAACCTGACTGAAATGGTGACAGAATAAAGTTGGTGTCCAAAAAGTCTTTTATCTGTTCACTGATAAGGAATTCAATCACTTTTGCCAGAACAGAGAGTTTAGAGATCGGTCTGTAATTATTTAGATTACTAGGGTCACCTCCTTTTAATAGGGGGGTTACAATTTATATTTATTTGGTAACAGTAGAAGAGAAAGTCAAACACAATTACAAATAGACAGAGTAAATATTGAAAGGGTAAAATAACACATTTTTGGGTGTAATAATAGATGATACAATGAACTGGAAATCTCATGTAAAAAATAGGAGAAATATAACCTTAGAGGAAAATCTAATATAAAACATTTGTATGCGCGTACAACACTTAAAACCTTTAGCATATCCGTATGTGGAATTAAATTATGGAACGGATTAACCAAAGAAATCAAACAAAGCACCGATATGATTCAGTTTAAGAGACTGTACAAACTACAAGAGTTCACAAAGTACACAGAACAAGAATTATGATAAACATCTTAAATATTAAATACATGAATAATCTTTGTCTCAATAAAAAAAATAAAAAAACGGTTTGTTTACTTACTATGGTATATAATTTATTTATTTGTTCACTGTTCTGTTACACAGGACAAGGAAATAGGATACAATTGCTAAGGTATGAAAAGAAGTAGGATTAAATAAGATCAGCTTCTTCCTACTCCCTTTCGGACGTGCTGCAACGAAACAACTGGAAATATGTGATGAATTACATTGTATCGTATGCATGTTCGAAATAAACTGAAACTGAAACTGAAAATGTTATTACAGACCATATACGGTACAGTTATAACAATAATTCACTTTTACCTTTACATAAACTACATTGTTGGGAAACAGCTGCCACTGGCACGACAACGCCACCACCTGGTTGTAAAAAGGCAAGTGAAAAATTGTGCAACATCCTGTGCAGTGCAGAATGTGTTTGAGATAGTTTTTGAGATAGTTGGAATTATTCTACATCGTACAAATAGGATAATGTACAGTTATGATAATTATTGTACGTATGACGACGGTGTCTTTGGTTGCTATGGGTTCCCAACCTCCACTCGACCCGGTACCGGGCCACAAAGAAATAATAAAGCTATTTTACTTTTTTGTCTTCCGTGTATCTTATTTTGAAAAAGCCCCACTTCCGCCCATGTGGCACACTATGCACTTGTGTTTGTACGTTTAAGTGTTTGTAAATTGCTCAAAGTTACATTTCCAACAATACCACCACTCACTACCCCATGTTAGCATTGGTGGTTTGACAAAATATATGTTGTTAAAATATGTGTATTTTTAAAATTAATAATTATTAGGGGTGTAACAAATAACCGATAAGAATCAGAAAAAAGTTTTAATTAAAACAATGTGAGTGCATCGGTAAACAAAGGTTTCACAAATCACAAACTGTTTTTGTTCATATTTAGGGTCTTTGGGATAATCTCGTCTCTAGGTGTCAAAGTCAAGGCCCGAATGAATTATCTATGGCAGGGGTGTCAAACTCAAATACAGAGTGGGCCAAAATTTAAAACTGAACAAAGCCGCGGGCCAAGGTTGAACAAATTAACCTTTTAATAGGGACCCAAACAAGTTTTGCATTGAATATTGAACAAGCAAGGCTTATATAACTTCATAGTGACACGCAAAATCGAGTTTCAAATAATAATAATAATAATTAAAAAACATCAATGGCATATCAAATACAATTTAAAAAGAATATCAACATTAACTTTTTCCACAGGCTAATAAATTTAAAAATTAAATAACAATGAATAAACCAACCATTCAGGACTTTAAACTGCTCATTTTGCAACACACTGATCTAATCTGGGGCAGCACGGTGGCAGAAAGGTTAGTGCATCTGCCTCACAATACGAAGGTCCTGAGTAGTCTTGGGTTCAATCCCAGGCTCGGGATCTTTCTGTGTGGAGTTTGCATGTTCTCCCCGTGACTGCGTGGGTTCCCTCCGGGTACTCCGGCTTCCTCCCACCTCCAAAGACATGCACCTGGGGATAGGTTGATTGGCAACACTAAAATTGGCCCGAGTGTGTGGATGTGAGTGTGAATGTTGTCTGTCTATCTGTGTTGGCCCTGCGATGAGGTGGCGACTTGTCCAGGGTGTACCCCGCCTTTCGCCCGATTGTAGCTGAGATAGGCTCCAGCGCCCCCCGCTACCCCAAAAGGGAATAAGCGGTAGAAAATGGATGGATGGATGGATGATCTAATCTGATGTGCCCAAGCCAGATACCTGCCATCTTTTCTTGGATGCTAGTTCATTAATGTCGGGGTTCAGGCTTTGAGCAGAGGCAACCTTCATTGTCGAACGAAGGTGTTCATCAGTCATTATATCTCGCAGTCCACTCGGACCACAGTCTTGGGGGCGTGCCTTAATGGCATTGCCTTTAACGTCCGCTTTTCATCCATTCTAACAACGTGCCGGCCCAGACACAAGACATGTGCGGCTTCTGTACACACACACACGTGAATGCAACGCACAGTTGATCATCAGGATACAGGTTACACTGAGGAAGGTCGTATAAACAACTTTAACACTGTTAGAAATATACGCCACACTGTGAATCCACGCCAAACAAGAATGACAAACACATTTTGGGAGAACATCCGCACCGTAACACAACATAAACACAACAGAACAAATACCCAGAACCATTTGCAGTACTAACTCTTCCGGGACGCTACAAAATACACCCCCACTACCACCAAAGTATGAGAATTAGCGGTGAATGCGGTGGTACCGCGGCACCACCGCTGTATATAATCGGCGGGCCAGCTCTAGTGTTAATTTGATATCGCCTCAAGGGCCAAGTGAAATTAAACGGTGGGCCAAATTTGGCACGCGGGGCAGAGTTTGACACCCATGATCTATGGTGATGATGATATTTGATTAGTATTACAACCGGCCCGCAGGCCACAGCCGCCTGCTGCTGCTTTGCACGCACCAATACTCCATCAGTGTTGGCGCTAGGAATTTACCCGGGACCCCATCAAGTAATAAAAATGGGGTCCCACAGTAAATTTTTGGGGTCCCACTTTTTTGAAACCGTTTTGAAAACAAATGATAAATGTATGCATTATCCTGTTATATCTCATATTATATATTGTGTTCATTAAAAAAATAATACAAAAGAAAACACATTTTTTGTCAAGACTTGGACTTTGGCGTGGTTTGTTTTCCCATGGTGCAAAGGATTTGGACTGGACATGGCGTGAAGTTAAATACATGATTTAATAATAACTCGCACAAAGGCAGAACTATGGGAAAAAAGGAACAAACAAAAGGCGCTCACAGCGGAGGTACAAAACAGTGGCTTGAATAAACAAAAAACTTATGTGGCAAGAAAAGAGCAGCATGAACTATGACCTGGACAGAGTAAGCAGCGTGTCAAGAGTGCAGAGCATGAATGTGATGTCGCCAGGCCGACCAACAGAAAATGACAGGCTTAAATAGTCATGTGGTGATTGAAAACAGGTGCGTGAGTTCAAATTATTCAGGTGCGTGAGTCGTGAGGACAGGTGAACTGATTAGTAGTCATGGAAACAAAACAGGGAGTGAAAAAACAGAAACTGACAGAGTGCACAAGCCAAACAGAACATAGCCAAACTAAACATGATCACCAAGACATGACATTTTTATGCATATGTAAATTTGGATCTAAACTTTACCGCTGCCGATATTTTTTTCTATATTTTTATTGTAATATTTTCAGAATGTGTTTGTTCTATTTTTGGCCAAAGTAAGACGAAGAAAACAATCTGAAGTTGTCTTCATTTTTTTAGTTTTAATGCCATGATTTTAATAGTCCGGCCCGCGTGTGCACAGATTTTCCTCCATGCGGCCCCTGAGCTAAAATGAGTTTGACACCCCTGATCTAGTCCATATTTGAAAAGTGCAGGTAAAGTGTTTTTTGATCTGGACCTGGACCCGGTACCGGTCTGTAACACATTTGCTAATTAGCTGCACAGAAACATTAAATAATTTAATTCATTAACTTTCACCACTAGACACCAAGAAACTTGTTCAAAGATGTGTAATAAAACATCTGATAGAAAGTCACCGCCTGTTATATTTGTTATATATTTGTTATATGGGACAATGCACACGAATGAACATAAAAAATGTAAATGTGTCATAGTGTAGCCAAAGGATGATTTGCATCTGCAGTTCCCGGCAGGTTGATGGTATATACCAGTGATTATCAAACCGTGATACGTCTACCACTAGCCAGAGTCGTGTATACAGAGAGTACGGCCAACTAAACAACAGGTGCCATCTTTGCTACCAAGGATGTGTGCGGCTGTGCCTGGATGCATTCAATTGCTATCGTTCTGACGTTTTCTGATTAAATAAACCAAAATAATACGTCTCTATATAGTTTTAAACAAGTTCAAGCTCATAAACTTACAATAAAACATGCTTTTATTTTGTGAGAATATAATTTTGGTCAAAATGTTGCATAGATTATGGTTTACTGACCATCTTCATGCCGCTTTCTGACAGTCACTTGAGGATGCGCCATTTTGTGGGCGGTCTTATTTACGTGGCTCACCTACGGCAGCATCTTCTCCCTGTCATCTTTGTTGTAGCGGTGTAGCGTGCAAGGACGGGAGTGAAATAAGTGTCAAAAGATGGAGCTAACTGTTTTAATGACATCCAGACTTTACTTAAATCAATAACAAAGCAGCATCTCCTCATCCGTGGCTCACTAGTGCAATAACAATATGTCCCGTGAAAAACCGTCCGACCGGAACTCTCTAATAACTAAAGTTCCTTGGATGAATAATATAAATTCACTATGCCGGTATGTTTTAGCTCTTTCATGAGCAGATATAAGTAAGAACTTTACACTACTTTATATTAGAAATGGCAACAGCGGAGGATGAATGTCCCATAACAAGAAGGTAGAGAAAAAGAAGAAGCTTATCGACTACGGTGTCGGCACGGACTACGAAGGCGGACGGGCGCAATTTTTCAGGACTTATGCAGATCCCAAATACAGATCAGCAGGTACCAGAAGGTAAGAAAAGTTGCTCTTGCATAATATTGCGACACAAAACACCAGATAATATGTCTTACCCTAAACATACACCACAATAACACAGTGCAATCCATCAAGCGGTGTGGTTTCATAGCTCACCAAAGTCGTACTTAAACATTTTGATAGATTTTTGAGCGCCGTGTGTAATGTTCTATATTTTCAATGGAACATATGAAATGTTGGTGTTGTTAACCTGAGTCATATTGCAGTCTACACTAGAGATGTCCGATAATATCGGTCTGCCGATATTATCGGCCGATAAATGCGTTAAAATGTAATTATTGGTATCGTTTTTTTTATTATCGGTATCGTTTTTAAAAAAAAATTAAATCAACATAAACACAAGATACACTTACAATTAGTGCACCAACCCAAAAAAAACTCCCTCCCCCATTTACACTCATTCACACAAAAAGGGTTGTTTCTTTCTGTTATTTATATTCTGGTTCCTACATTATATATCAATATATATCAATACAGTCTGCAAGGGATAAAGTCCGTAAGCACACATGATTGTGCGTGCTGCTGGTCCACTAATAGTACTAACCTTTAACAGTTAATTTTACTCATTTTCATTAATTACTAGTTTCTATGTAACTGTTTTTATATTGTTTTACTTTCTTTTTTATTCAAGAAAATGTTTTTGATTTATTTATCTTATTTTATTTTATTAATTAAAAAAAAAAAGTACCTTATCTTTACCATACCTGGTTGTCCAAATTAGTCATAATAATGTGTTAATTCCATGACTGTATATATCGGTTGATATCGGTATCGGTAATTAAAGAGTTGGACAATATCGGAATATCAGATATCGGCAAAAAGCCATTATCGGACATCCCTAGTCTACACGTATCTTTTATGTTTGACTGCCATCTACTGGTCACATGTATCATTTCACCATGTACCAAATAAAATAGCTTTGAGGTCGGTAAGCAAAACCAGAATTATTCCGTACATTAGGCGCAACAGGTTATAAGGCGCGCTGTCAAGTTTTGAGAAAAAATAATATTTTAAGTGAGCCCTATAGTCCGGAAAATACGGTATGTCAACTGTTGTGGCTGCCTCCAATGTATTTGTAATCACTGTATGTATCACTCATTATGTATTATTCTAACTCATCTTTCTTTTTTGTATCATGCAAAGTGAATCTGTGTACTTTTGTACTTATTTCCCCATATTTCTGCACAATAACTCAGATACGGTAACACTGGCGAGCAGTAGAGAATATTGGGTAACTTTGGGTTCAGAACCAATTTTGCTTTATTCATTATTGACATATTTATTTCCACTTTTTATGAGATTTTCAATTTATCTATTGATACACCAACAATTTGGTTTCTTTTACTCATTCAATTTCTTATTGTCTGCTGTTTCTGAATTGCATTATTTTAGTTTTACCGAGATTGAAAGATAGTCTGTTTTTGTCAAACCATGTCTTAAATTAATTAATAAATTGTGAACCTTCACTTCCCATACTTGTCTTGTTTCGGGGTTGTTGGAAAAGCGATGTAAACGATTTCCACAATTCTCGCGGGTGGAGCAGCCCCACGCTGCACAATAGGGCATTTTTACACGTCGAAAAACTAACGGGGAAGCGCCGCAAGCACATAGCATCAGCTCAAAGTTAGTAGTAGTCAGTCACAAATCAAAAACTGTGTTTTCATTATTCTTCATGTTCTGTAGTTCAATCCAGGTCCAGATTTAAAAGGTTTATGTTCAACGGTTTTTGATCTGGACCTGGATTAATGTGGTCTACATGCTAATAAAAGGGTCAAATGTGTCTTTATTGCATTTTCACAAATAGAATAAAAATTTTGCAAATCACAAACTGTGTTTTATAATTACTCAGGGTGCAGGTGAGATAATAATGCAATGGTAAAACAGCTTTAAAATTCTGAGGTTTCAGGTGAAATTTCAAAGATTTTACCTCGTATCAATTTCGATTTTGATATATTTTAACAAAAAATAATTACTCATATCGTGTTTTATAATATCTGTTTAATATCTATCCACAAGAATATTTGTGGATAGATTAATATCACATATATTAATATAGATTAAGACAACAAATACACAGAAAATAGTCACCCTCGTTGTATTCCTTATAAAATATATTTTATTATTATTTTATTGTTTTTAATGTAACCTTGCTGCTGCCCTCTTGGCCAGGTCTCCCTTGGAAAAGAGATCCTTGATCTCAACGGATTTTTACCTGGTTAAATAAAGGCTAAATAAAATAAAATTACTGTATTCCCTATCAGAAGCACATAGCATCAGCTCAAAGTTAGTAGCAGTCATGGCGCCCTGTAGTCACGGAGACTTAGTGGTCCATACTCTCTTTTAACACGACTCTGACTAGTTGTACACGTACCACCGTTTGAGAATCACTGGTGTCCATGATTTAAAAATTTTTTTTTTATCCATCCATCCACAACTTATCCCTTTCGGGGTAATATGTCTTTATTGCATTTTTCCAATACAATAAAAGTTTCACAATTAAAAAACTGTGTTTTCATTAATCTTCATGTTCTATAGTTTAATCCAGGTCCAGATTTAAAAGGTTTATGTTAAACGGTTTTTGATCTGGACCTGGATTAATGTGGTCTACATGCTAATAAAAGGGTTAAATGTGTCTTTATTGCATTTTCACAAATAGAATAAAGATTTTACAAATCACAAACTGTGTTTTATATAAATACTCAGGGTGTAGGTGAGAATAACAATTTCGATTTTGATATATTTGCAAGATGGCGCCAGTATGTGCTTTGGCCTGCCGTCTCTCGCTGTCAGCTCTGTTCGTTTTTGTGTTTTTTGCGTCTATTTTCGTCTCTGTCAGCTCACTGCTTGTGTATGACCGCCAAACACTGTTGGATCTTTGCCCCTCTCCCACTGATATGATCAACTTCGACGTTGGTTTTTCGACGTCCCAGTCAGCTTTTTCACCTGGCCGGATTCCTGCCTTCCTTTCCCGCCCCCTGGCTCCTCTCCCCCGGCGGAAGCGTCTCCGGCGCCGCGGTAAACGTGGCGGCCAGCTGGTGAAAGTTAGGGCACTCCTGGCCCGGCTTCCCGTGGCTCCCCGAAGGAGGAATGGTGCGGTATCCGGTCTCCTCCTGCACCCACGCTCGCTCGATCCTATCGCCTCCTGGCTGGTTCCTATCGTTGGTTTGGAGGAAGAAGCTTGCCGCCGTCGCTCCTGCTGTCCCCGCCCCCGGAGGCGCGGGGTGGATCACCGCCACCTGCGGGCTGTGTGTCGGGCCCCACCCGGATTAATTGCGGCCTTGGACGTGCTGGCCCCCGCCAGGTTCGGTCTTGTGAACGCAAGATCTTTGACAAACAAAACTTTTATCCTGAAGGATTTCTTCACTTCCCGCGGACTGGACTTCCTCTGTGTGACGGAGACATGGCTGAGAGCCGGTGAGTCCGCCCCTCTTAATGAACTTCTGCCTCCGGAGTGTTCCTACTTTAATTCCCCACGGCCGTCCGGTCGAAAAGGAGGAGGATTAGCAGTCGTTTTTAAAAATGACTTTAAATGCCGTCAGATCCGCCTACAATCCTCCTTTTCAAGCTTCGAACTGTGCATGTTTGAACTGGGTCTTTCTGATGTCGTCCTGTGTGCCGTCATCTATCGACCACCCAAGTACCACAAAGACTTTATAACTGACTTTTCTGAATTTCTGGCTGAAATCCTGCCCAAATATGATCGTGTCCTTATTGTGGGTGATTTTAATATTCACACCTGCTGTCCAGATGAGCCGCTTTCCAGGAGCTTCCTGAATATAATCGACTCATTTAACTTTGTACAGTCTGTGTGTGGTTCCACACATGAACGCGGGCATACACTCGATTTAGTGCTCTCGTATGGTTTGTGTGTTTTTAATTTGGACATTTGCGACGCTGTGTTCTCTGATCACATGCCGATCCTGTTTGATATTCCCACGCAGTGTCCAGTTAAATTGTGCGCACCGCCCCAACGCTCTCGCATGTTTAATTCTTCGTCTCCTGCTCGGTTCTCCTCTATTTTTTCGACTCTTTGTGATGATAATTCTGCAGCATCTGTGTGTCTGAATACTGAAGAGTTGGTTTCTGGGTTCAACTCTATCTGTTTACAAACACTGGACACGATCGCGCCTTTCAAATGCCGCCGCGCTAAAGCCACGCCTCAACCCTGGTTGAATTACGTCACTCGGGCTGCCAGGCGCGTATGTAGAAGAGCAGAGAGAAAATGGAAAAAAGACAGGCTGCATGTGTCCTTTGCCATTTTTAAAGAAAGCCTGTTTTCCTTTCAGATGACTGTAAAAGCAGAAATGAATATATATCTATCTCAGATTATATCTTCTAACTGTAACAACCCCAGAGTTCTGTTTAAAACTATTAACACTGTCATTGATGCTCCCAAATCTGCTGGTTTTGATGCTTCTTTTGAATTCTGTGAAAATTGTCTCCATTTTTTCACTGACAAAATTGTGTCAACTAGAGCCAGTCTATCTCAGCCTTCATATGACCCTTCTGTTCCCCTGCATTTCTCTTCTGTTTTCCATCAGTTTGAGCCGGTGTCCTTTTCTTTTTTAAGTGACACAGTTAGTCATATGAAGCCCTCTGGTTCTCCTGCAGATGCCCTCCCACCTCGCCTGTTTAAGGAGGTACTTGCTACTATTGGATCAAGTGTCCTTAACATTATCAATAGTAGCCTCTCTTCTGGAATAGTTCCAGTAGAGTTTAAACATGCAGTGGTACGACCTCTACTTAAAAAACCCAGCCTCGACCCCTCTCTCCTCTCTAACTTCAGACCTATCTCTAATCTTCCATACATTTCCAAAATATTAGAGAAGGTTGTCTACAGTCAGTTGCTGCCCTTCTTAGAGGATAATGGTATCACTGAGCTGTTCCAGTCCGGTTTTAAAGCCCTCCACAGCACAGAGTCAGCGCTTCTAAAAGTTTTTAACGATATCCTCCTGTCCACTGATTCTGGTAAATATGTTGTCCTGGTGCTTTTAGATCTGTCTGCTGCGTTCGACACCGTCGACCACGCCACCTTAATCACTCGTCTTGAGAACTGTGTGGGCATTAAGGGCGCCGCCCTCAACTGGTTCCGGTCGTACCTAACCGACAGGAGTTTTTGTGTAAAAGTAGACAGTTTTATGTCGTCCACAGCTCCTGTACCACATGGGGTCCCCCAGGGCTCAATCCTTGCCCCAATTTTATTTGCGCTTTACCTTCTCCCCCTTGGTTCTATTTTTAGGAAGTACAGTATTGCATTTCATTTTTATGCCGATGATTGCCAGATTTATTTTCCCATGTCACAAAATAACACGGTTCAACGTCTTATTGACTGCCTGCACGACATCAAAGTCTGGCTTTCAGCTAACTTCCTGAGCCTAAATGAAGATAAAACAGAAGTTATGTTGTTCGGTCCAAGTCGCTCTCCCTCCCCCAACGTTGACCTCGGCACTCTGACCCCGTATCTCAGCGACTCTGTCACAATCCTGGGGGTAAAGTTTGACTCAGATTTTAAATTCGAAAAACAAATCAGCAGCGTCGTTCAAAAAAGCTTTTATCAATCACGCCAAATAGCGAAAGTGAAACCGCTTCTATCAAGACATGATCTTGAGAAATTAATCCACGCTTTTATCTCGACTCGTCTTGATTATTGTAATGCCCTGTATATTGGCATTAGCCAGGCCTCCCTCGCCCGCCTGCAGCTCGTGCAGAACTCTGCTGCTCGTCTGCTAACACAGACCCGCAGACGTGAGCACATCACCCCTATTTTAGCGTCCCTTCACTGGCTCCCTGTGCGTTACCGAATACATTTTAAACTCCTTTTATTTGTTTTTAAATGTCTAAACAACCTCGCGCCAACCTATCTCTCCGACCTCCTTCAGCCTTACTGCCCCACCCGATCCTTAAGATCAGCCGATCAGCTGCTGTTGACGGTCCCTGACACAAGGCTGAAGCTTAGAGGTGACAGAGCTTTCGCCGTTGCTGCTCCCAAGCTCTGGAACGACCTACCCCTGAGTGTTAGACAAGCCTCCTCTCTTCCTGTTTTTAAATCTCTCTTAAAAACATACTTTTATTCCATGGCTTTTAACACTGAGTGATATCCATCCTGCAATGGCGCCCCATAATACACCTGCTGTGATCCTGTTTTTATGTTTTTATGTTTTTATTAATTCTATTTTAATTATTTATTTTTTATCATGTTCTGTTTGTGTTGTGTTGTGTTTGCTCGGTACTCGTTTTATCTTTTAACCTGCTCATTGTACAGCACTTTGGCTACCCCTGTGGTAAATTTTAAATGTGCTCTATAAATAAATAAATAAATGATAAATGGGTTGTACTTGTATAGCGCTTTTCTACCTTCAAGGTACTCAAAGCGCTTTGACACTACTTCCACATTTACCCATTCACACACACATTCACACACTGATGGAGGGAGCTGCCATGCAAGGCGCTAACCAGCACCCATCAGGAGCAAGGGTGAAGTGTCTTGCTCAGGACACAACGGACATGACGAGGTTGGTACTAGGTGGGGATTGAACCAGGGACCCTCGGGTTGCGCACGGCCACTCTCCCACTGCGCCATGCCGTCCCTCAATAAATAAAGTTGATTTGATTTGATTTGATATTTGAACAAAAAAATGATTACTCAAATTCTGTTTTATAATATCTGTTTGGTCGACACAATATATATTTGTGGATAGATTATTATCATATATATATATCAACATCATAGATTAAGACACAAAAATAAACAGAAAATAGTTGCCCCCTTTCCTTTGTATTCCTTATCAAATATATTTTATTATTTCCTACTATAAGAAGTCATTTTTCTTATCAATATAATTGAGTATAGGTTTTGGCCAGCAGAGGGCAGTGTATACTGTGTGCACCAGTAGCTGAACAAAAGTCCACGCAGAAGAAGTAATCAGTACCATAATAAAGAAGTATACAAGCCACACACTGCTGCGCCTCTTAACCTATATTTTCCGGCTTTTGCAGGTAAGAGAAGTTTCAAACAATATACAAGTAAAATACAACAGTATTAGTGGATTATAAATGCATTTGAATGTAAAATATGTCGAACAAATGAGTGAGTGAATAAGTTAGTAGGCTTGTTTGAGTCACGTGTTTCTCGTTGTGTACCTAAAATGGCGGACTCGGCCGTCGTGGCGATCGTTGTACTTGATTAAATAACTGTTTAATGTCTTTATGAGTGTAAATCAGGGGTGTCTACTTCAAATACAGAGTGGGCCAAATTTAAAACTGGGCCAAGGTTGAACAAATTAACCTTTTAATAGGGACCCAAACAAGTTTTGCATTGAATATTGAACAAGCAAGGCTTATATAACTTTATAGTGACATGCAAAATCGAGTTTCAAATAATAATAATAATAATTCAAAAATATCAATGGCATATGAAATACAATTTAAATAAAAATTGAATGCCTCTTTTCTATTTGCAGCCTTCTGAGGTAAATATCAACATTAACTTTTTCCACAGGCTAATAAATTTTAAAATAAAATAACAATGAATAAACCAACCATTCAGGACTTTAAACTGCTCAGTTTGCAACACACTGATCTAATCTGATATGCCCAAGCCAGATACCTGCCATCTTTTCTTGGATGCTAGTTCATTAATGTCGGGGCTCAGGCTTTCAGCTGAGGCAACCTTCATTATCCAACCAAGGTGTTCATCAGTCATTATATCTCATAGTCCAACCGGACCACAGTCTTAGGTGCGTGCCTTCAAGGCACTGCCTTTAACGTCCTCTACAAGCTGTCGTCACGTCCGCTTTTCATCCATTCTGTACACACACACACGTGAATGCAAGGCATACCTGATCAATAGCAATACACGTTAGACTGAGGGTGGCCGTATAAACAACTTTAACAATGTTAGAAATATGCGCCACACTGTGAATCCACACCAAACAAGAATGACAAACACATTGTGGGAGAACATCCGCACCGTAATACAGAACAAATACCCAGAACCCTTTGCAGCACTAACTCTTCCGGGACGCTACAAAATACACCCCCAACACGATATAAAGACCGCAGGTGAGCACTTCTTTCTTTTACAACAACAATAGAATATGTTGCAGAGGAAGTGGGAGGGAGGGGAAAGGGTAGGGGTAGAGGTAGAGGAGTTCAAGGCCAAAGAAGACAACTCTCAAATGAAATTTTATCTTGTCACCAACTGTGGGCTGACAATGCGAGAGGCTGGACAGAGAGTGCAGCCCAACTTGAGATGTTTTTCATCTGGACATATATACTGGAGCACAGGTATGTAACCATAATTTCACACTATGTAATATACACCACCCGTCATAAGCTGTGTTTCAATTAGGCATTCTTTGCAATGCGCATTTGTGCGGTGCTGACGTCATTGCGCTGCGCGAAGGCTGTCCCACTTTAAAAAAGTTCCAAATGTCCTTCAGATCTGGCCAACAAATGTGTCCTTTTCTATCATTAACACAATGCTTCTCAAATATTTTCTGTTAGGCCCCCCCTCGAAAGAAAATATTTTGCGCACTCTCCACCGTGACTATAAATACCGTATTTTATGGACTATAAGGCGCACTTAAAATCCTTTCATTTTTTCAAAACTTGACAGTGCGCCTTATAACCTGGTGCGCCTAATGCATACCTGCCAACTACTACGGTTTTCCCGTAATTAGTACGGTTTTCATCAACCTATTCCGGGTTACGGTTGCAGTGATAAAGAATACGGTTTTTCATTAATTTAAAAAAAATATTTTTTTTAAATGTGCGAGGCTATTTATAGCACCGCTGCCAAGCACGAGGCATTGTTTCCAAACGAGCGAACGATCATGGAATCAGCCGGAGAAAAATCGCAAACGAGTCTTAAACCGAAAAGAAAACTGCAGTCATTCCGTGAAGAATATTCAAAAGCCTATCTGGGAATAATTATCCGTTCCAAAAAGGGTGAAAACTACGCGAATTGCACCTTGTGCAGACAAGATTTTTCGATCGGACACGGAGAATAAATTTGGATTTTAGCCACAAAAAGGTAATGACGCCAATGTTATCTATTGGAATTGTTTAGTACTGTTATACTGTTAAAAGTGTTTATACTATTTATGCTTTCAAGTCCAAGTTGAAGAAATCTTGTTAAATGTTGACAGCATAACTACCAAAATACAGAAGTATGTCCTTAATATTTTTGCAGTGCTATTTCTGTTGAAAAGTTAAAATGATTACATTAGAGATGTGATGTGCCACTTTTCAAGTGTTTGATGGCATAAATTAATTTTCATTAATTTTTCATATTTTGAATTCTTTTGAAAGGCTTACAAAAAACTACATTTGAATTGTAATTCCATGCTATTGACAGGACTATTAATTTTAATGAAGTTAGCTTACCATGTTTACAGTATGATAATTGTGATAGAAATGTGAATTTTAGGCACAGAATATTTTTTACAATTGAACAAGGCAGTAGATTATACAAGCTTGGACAGAAAGTTAATAATGAGACCAATTTTTTTTTTAATGGAATTGTTTAGTACTGTTTTACCATTTGTTTACTGTAAAAAGTGTTTATACTGTTTATACTTTCAATTAACAAATTGAAGTCTTGTGAAAGGTAGACAGGATAACTGGCATTAACTGTCAAAATAATAAAATAATGTTTTGAAAAGTCACTGTGACTGATAGAAAAGTGATGGTTTTAGCAACATTTTAACCTGTCTGAATGCTAATAATCATTTTGCGTCGGGGGGCGAAGCCTGAACCCCCCACCAGGACTTTGTCCTGGACCTACCGGGGCCTGCGGCCCCTGGACCCTGGCTACTAGGTTTTTCTGATTTCAAAAGTTGGCAGGTATGCTAATGTACGGACTCATTTTTGTTGTGCTTACCGACCTCAAAGCTATTTTATTTAGTACATGCTGAAATGATAAGTGTGACCAGTAGATGGCAGTCAAACATAAGAGATACGTGTAGACTGCAATATGATGGCAGTCACACATAAGAGATACGTGTAGACTGCAGTATGACTCAGGTAAACAACACCAAAATTGTATATGTCTGATTGAAAATATAGAACATTACACACAGCGCTCAAAAAGCTATCAATGTTTAGTACAACTTTGGTAAGCTATGAAGCCGCACTGCTTGATGGATTGTACTGTGTTTCAACATATGAGTATTATTATGGTGTGTGTATAAGGTAAGACATTATCAGGCGTTTTGTTTGGCAATATTATGCAAAAGCAACTTTTCTTCCCTTCTGGTACCTGCTGATCTGCATAAGTCCTGAGAATTTGCACGTGTCCGCTTTTATAGTCCGTGCCAACACCGTAGTCGATAAGCTTCTTCTTTTTCTTCTTATGTGACATTCATCCTCAGCTGTTGCCATTTCTATTATAAAGTAGTGTAAAGTTCTTAATTATCTGTAAGTAAACTCGCCATGAAAGTGCTAAAACATACCGGTGTAGTCAGTTTACATTATTCACCCAAGAAAATGGATGGATGGATGGATGAAATTTTATTTACTAGAGAGTTCCGGTCGGACTGTTTTTCACGGGACACACTTCCGGCGTTGCTGTAGTGAGCCATGGATGAGGAGATGCTGCTCCGGTATTGATTTACCGTATTTTTCGGACTATAAGACGCAGTTTTTTTCATAGTTTGGCCGGGCTCCAGTGCGACTTATATATGTTTTTTTCCTTCTTTATTATGCATTTTTGGCAGGTGCGACTTATACTCCGGTGCGACTTATACTCCGAAAAATACGGTAAGTAAAGTCTGAATGTCATTAAAATAGTTAGCTCCATCTTTTGACACTTCTTCCACTACCGTACTTGCTTGCTACACCACTACAACATGATGACGGAGTAATAAATAAATAAGACCGCCCACAAAACGGTGCATCTTGAAGCGACTGTCAGATAGCGGCTTGAAGATGATCTGTAAAACATAATCTATGCAACATTTTGACCAAATAACCACCATTACATGTTATGTAAACCACAAGGTAGTGTTAAAGTTAAAGTACCAATGATTGTCACACACAATAGGTGTTGTGAAATTTGTCCTCTGCATTTGACCCATCCCCAGCAGTAATTATAGCACTCAGTAATAATTTTTGGTGATTCAACCCCCAATTCCAACCTCTGATGCTGAGTGCCAAGCAGGGAGGTAATAGGTCCCATTTTTATAGTCTTTGGTATGACTCGGCCGGGGTTTGAACTCACAACCTCAGGGCGGACACTCTAACCACAAGGCCACTGAGCAGGTCATTTAAAGAAAAAAAAAAGACCCCTTTAATGCGCCCTATAATCCGGTGCGCCTTTTGTATGAAAATAGACCTGACTAGACCCGCTCATCGGCAGTGCGGCTTATAATCCAGTGTGTCCTATGGTCTGGAAAATACGGTAGCCATTAAGGTTGCAAAGCATGCTCACAGTCAGAAAGTGCAGGACTTCTTCGAGAACCCCACAAACACTAGACGAATGTGGCATGGCATACAGGTCATCATGGACTATAAAACTGCCCCCTGTCCCTGCGACAACAGTATCAGCTTCCGAGATGACCTAAACAACTACTTTGCAAGGTTTGAGGCACTTAACACCACTCCGGCGAGAAAATCCATCCCTCGCCTTGATGAGCAGCCGCTCAACCTGGACATAGCGGATGACCGGAAAACCCTGAGAAGAGTGAACCCCCGGAAAGCACCGGGACCTGATGACATTCCGGGCAAGGTGCTTAAGGTATGTGTAGACCAGCTGGCTGGGGTTCTCACAGACATCTCCAACATCTCGCTGACCCAGGCTGTGGTACCATCATGTTTTAAGACGGCCACAATCATTCAGGTGCCAAAAAACCCCACAATCTCTTCCCACAATGATTACCGCCCCGTTGCACTCACCCCCATCATAATGAAGTGCTTCGAGAGGCTTGTAAAGGAATATATTGTCTCCAGACTTCCCCCCACATTCGACCCATATCAGTTTGCTTATCGCCCTAACCGCTCCACAGAGGACGCCATCTCCTCTGCACTCCACCTGAGCTTAGAACATCTGGAAGGAAAGGACACACGTGCGGATGTTGTTTCTGGACTTCAGCTCAGCATTCAACACCATCATCCCGCAGCACTTGGTGAGCAAACTGGCACCCCTTGGATTCAGTACCCCCCTTTGCAACTGGCTGCTTGACTTCCTCAAAGACAGACCCCAATCTGTGAGAGTGGGCAACAACACCTCCAGTGCCATCTCCCTGAGCACCGGCTCCCCCCAGGGCTGCGTCCTGAGTCCGCTGCCGTTCACGTTGATGACCCATGACTGCTGCGCCACGTCCACTACTAACCACATTGTGAAGTATGCGGACGACACGACAGTGATGGGCCTCATCCATGACAACAACGACAAGGACTACAGGGAAGAGGTGAAACATCTGGTTGACTGGTGCAGAACCAATAACCTGGTCCTGAATGTCGACAAGACCAAGGAGATCATCGTTGACTTCAGGGAGCACCAGTCCAGCCACGCTCCACTCTTCATCAACGGCACAGCGGTGGAGATGGTAAGCACCAAGTTCCTGGGGGTGCAGATAACTGACAATATAACCTGGTCCCTACACACCGGAGCTCTTGTAAAAAGAGCTCAGCAGCGCATGCACTTTTTGCGTCGGATGAAAAGAGCGCAGCTCCCTCCCCCCATTCTACAGAGGCACTATAGAGAGCCTGCTGACCAACAGCATCTCTGTCTGGACTGGAGCTTGCAATGCCTCAGACTGGAAGTCTCTCCAGAGAGTGGTGAGGACGGCGGAAAAGATCATCAGGACTCCTCTTCCTCCTATCCAGGAGATCGCAAAAACCCGCTGCCTGACCAGGGCTCAAAAAATCTGGAAAGACTCCCCCCACCCCCACCAAGGACTGTTTTCACTGCTGGACTCTAGAAAGAGGTTCCGCAGCCTCCGAAGCAGAACCTCCAGGTTCTGTAACAGCTTCTTCCCTCAGGCCGTAAGACTCTTGAACGCATCATAATTAAATTATCCCCTCAACTCCTTCCAAAATGGATTAACTCGCTGGAATAAAAAAAGACAATATAACATACATCCATAAACGTGGACGCATGTGAAAAAGTGCAATATATTTATCTGTACAGTAATCTATTTATTTATTTATACATGCACCTTATTGCTTTTTTATCCTGCACTACCATGAGCTTATGTAACGAAATTTCGTTCTTATCTGTACTGTAAAGTTCAAATTTGAATGACAATAAAAAGGAAGTCTAATCGAAGTATAATTTGTCTGTAAAACTGTTATAACTATACCTCTGCATAACATTGTAATCTTTATAACGTTAAAGGAAACAACATACCGGCCATTCCTCGTCTCCCACCGTGGTTACAGTAAAGCAAAGTGCTACACACGCTTCATCATATACTGGTACGGCAAAAAAAGGATGTTTCCCATCGGACCGCCTACTATTCGAGAAGGACTGCATTAACAGAAAGTGTGCATCCGTGTACACTTGACGTACTTTCATATCCTAAGATGCTTTACGCACTCAACTCTGAAAATGATGTCCAACATGGCGGCGCTGCACGGAGGGGAAAGAGCAACTTTATAATGTAGGTATAGCTTTAATTCTTCATTTAAAACAGCTAAAAGCAGACATGTCAAGCTTGGGTGACGGTATTAATATACATTTGTGGTAAAATACGAACCTCGACTATTGTAATGTTTAGCGACCTCTGCTTATTACCTCTCTCTTTACCCCGAGAGAGAGCCATCCATCCGGCCATTGCAGACATCTTCATGCCCGGAGCTTTGTTTCAACGTTTGAAAGTAAAACCTGACGTCTTTTGATTTACTTTTTTGGACCGCAAGAAGTTGACTTAATTATGTTTTATTAATGTGTGGCCGTAATAGTGAAGTATTGTAAATGTGTGCATCAATGTACCGACACTAGTTACTGCTGTTTTTTGTGTGTGTGTGTGTGTGTGTGTGTGTGTGTGTGTGTGTGTGTGTGTGTGTGTGTGTGTGTGTGTGTGTGTGTGTGTGTGTGTGTGTGTGTGTTATGTTATTTGAAAATGTTTACTTCTATTAATGATTGTGATCTTGTGTTTAACTTTCAGGTTTCTTTCGAGTTTTTTTCTGTGCAGAACAATCAAGGAGGACATAGACATGGACAAGGCAATACAATGTACAACAGAGCAAAAATAAATTACACAAAACACGTATATACCAGTTTGGATGATCATTTAAAAACAAACCTGTATAAATGAATAAAGTCATGTGCTAAAACTGCCGTTGTAATTCATTTCCTCTGACTTCACTGCAAATAATTAAATGATAATATTATGCTATCCCAATATTTACTGTTCTTGGCTATAATACAAGCAATTTGACAAGATTAGAAACTACATCAATTGTGAATCACATTAATAAAGTAACTGCTGAATAAGATTGTTTGTGGTTGCTGTATGGATAGACCAGGGGTCGGCAACCTTTACCAGTCAAAGAGCCATTTTGACCAGTTTCACAAATTAAAGAAAACAATGGGAGCCACAAAATTTTTTTGAAATTCAAAATGTATTAACGCTGCATACAAAGGTTTTTTTGCTTTGTGCTATGTATAAACCAAGGGTCTCAGGGTCTCAGACACGCGGCCCACACCTTAATATGTAAATTGAATGTTAGTGCGGCCCGCGAGTTTTATATGAATGGCGTTTGACAGCGTCAAGACTACATTTCCCATGAGGACTTGCGGTATCAGACTCCATCATTGATGTTTCGGAGAGGTCACATGACTTGACTGCACTCTTTAGTTTATTTGACGCTTTTCAATTCCTTTAGTAATAAATTTTTTTTGTCAACCTTCCCGATTTTTCCAGCAGACTACGGATTTCAGGGCAATTATTCTCTCGAACGTGCCTTAACCAGTGTACCCTGATGGTACAGCATTTAGCGCCCACTAAAACCAGCGTGCCGGCCCGGTCACACGTTGTGTGGGGCTTCTGCTTGCTCACGTAAATGACAGCAAGGCATACTTGGTCCCCGCCCACCTCAACCGACGCACGACGTGGGGGGGGTTGATGTGTGAGGGAGCAGGGTTGGGGGGGGGGGGGGCGGGGTTTGGTGGTAGCAGGGGTGTATAATGTAGCCCGGAAGAGTCAGGGCTGCATGGGATTCTGGGTATTTGTTCTGTTGTGTTTATGTTGTGTTACGGTGCAGATGTACTCCCGAAATGTGTTTGTCATTCTTTTTTGGTGTGGATTCACAGTGTGGCGCATTATTAGTAAGAGTGTTAAAGTTCTTTTATATGGCCACCGTCAGTGTAACCTGTATGGCTGTTGAGCAAGTATGCTTTGCTGTCACTTACGTGTGCAAGCAAAAGATGCATACAACAAGAGGCTGGGCTGGCACGCTGTTAATACAGATTGTAGAGGGCGCTAAATGCTTTGGCACGCCCTTATTATTATTGTAAGGGTGAAAATCTGAGAACTAGGGGATTCTTTGATGCAACTTCAGCCTCAGCAACCTATTCGTGTGCACGTACAGCTCTCGTGTGCGATTTTGTGCACTTCCAGAGAGGAGGAGACTGGGAGGGACTATCAGCGAGTTGCACAGCGTGGGGGATGGGATCTACAGTTTGAACCCTGCCTGGTGACACAAAATTCAAGTACCCAAGCTTTAACATTAATAAAAAAAACCTGAAAAGTAACCTAACTTGCATAAATATAAATATAAATACACAATATAATATAAAATGTGTAAATATAATTCATAAAATATATAATGTTTACTATTTACACAGAAAACAAACTGGTTTCTTAAATAGTTATTTAAATAAATACAAATAAAACAAAACATTCAAACATAATGTTTCCATTTCAACATACCTTCAACCTTCTGTTGCATCAGCACTGGTAGGTGGTGTGGACTAAAGCGGCCTTGATGACATGGATGCAGACTTGGCCATGGTTTTTTCATCGTTGTCCTCCTCAGAAACTTGAGGTAAAGTTGATGGCACTGTTTGAAAAATAGAGTGCAACAGTTAAGCACTTAGATAGATATTAGCACAGGCTCTACTCTATTTGAAAATATTAAATGTCCATAAGTGACTGTATGGACAGTGAGTGTGAATATGTAAAACAAAAGATGAAAAACTATGTATGTATCTAATGTATGTATCTACGTATGTACTGTATGTACACTGCTCAAAAAAATTAAAGGAACAGTTTTTTATTAGGGTATGGCATGAATTCAATTGCACTTTTCTGATAAGGTTTTGGTCAGGTACGTGGCAGAGGGGGTTGTTAATCAGTTTCAGCTGCATTGGTGTTGATGGAATTAACAACAGGTGCACTAGAGGGGCAACAACAAGATGGCCCCCAAAACAAGACTAGTTTTGCAGGTGGAGGCCATTTCAAGTTCCTCCCTCTTGATCTTTTTTAACTGTTTTTCCACAAGTGTTGGCTTTAGCTAGAGTCATTATCACGACTGGGAGCATGAGGCGATTTTTTAACCCTCCTGAAGTTGCGCAGATTGTCCTACTCCTCCAGGGTGGCACATCCATGCGTGCTGCTGCAAGAAGATTTGATGTGTCTCCCAGTACAATCTCCAGAGAATGGAGGAGATTCCAGGAGACAGGCAGTTACTCTAGGAGAGCTGGACAGGGCCGTAGACGGTCCTCATCCCATCAGCAGGACCGAGATCTGCTGCTTTGTGGAAGGAGGAACAGGTTGAGCACTGCCCGAGCCCTACAGAATGACCTCCAGCAAGCTACTGGTGTGAATGTCTCTGCCCAAACAGTCAGAAACAGACTTCACGAGAGTGGCCTCAGGGCACGACGTCCTGTAGTGTGCCCTGTGCTCACTGCTCAGAACCGTGGAGCTCGATTGGCATTTGCCATAGAACACCAAAATTGACCAGTCCGCCACTGGGGCCCTGTGCTTTTCACAGATGAGAGCAGGTTTACCCTGAGCACCTGTGATAGACGTGAAAGGGTCTGGAGAAGCCAAGGAGAGCGCTATGCTGCCTGCAACATCATTCAGCATGACCCGTTCGGTGGTGGGTCAGTGATGGTCTGGGGAGGCATTTCCATGGAGGGACGAACAGACCTCTACAGGCTAGAGAACGGCACTCTGACTGCCATTAGGTATCGGGATGAAATCCTTGCACCCATGGTCAGACCCTACGCTGGTGCAGTAGGTCCTGGGTTCCTCCTGGTCCACGAAAATGCCCGGCCTCATGTGGCAAGAGTATGCAGACAGTATCTGGAGGATGAAGGAATTGACACACTTGAATGGCCCTCACGATCACATAATGTTTCGGTCCATCAGACGCCGCCAGGTTGCTCCTCAGACTTTACAGGAGCTCACTGATGCCCTTAGACAGATCCGGGAGGACATCCCACAAAACACCATCCGTCATCTCATTAGGAGCATGCCGCGACGTTGTCAAGCATGCATACAAGCACGTGGGGGGTATTGAAAATAATTTTGAGTTGCAGAAATTGAATTTACGCAAAATGGACGAGCCTGCCCCATCATTTTTTCACTTTGATTTTTGGGGCGTCTATATACTGAGCCCTCTGTAGGCTGAAAACTTTTATTTCCATCAAAAGATGTGGCATCCTTTAGTTCCTGAGACATTACACTGTCCATATCAGTACAGATATCCGAATTTTTTTTTTTCACCATTGAAATCTGATGTGTTTTCAAAGTGTTCCTTTAATTTTTTTGAGCAGTGATTTATGTACATTGTACAGTATGTATTTAACATTTACTGTAATATGTTAAAAAAGGGCACTCTGTTTGATAAGGGATTATTCACTGTGTCAACAATTTGAGGGAGGAAGGCATAGGAATTTTAGCAAAGCAACTATCCAGTTTAGGTAGTTTATTCAATTAAATAAATATTAGCTTTTTTCTTACGTTTTGTACTCTGACTATTGGGCTAACATCCACCCATCCATCTTCTTCTGCTTATCCTAAGTCGGGTTGGGGAGGCAGCAGCCTAGGCAGGGAAGCCTAGACTTTCCTCTCCCCAGCCACCTAGTCCAGCTCCTCTCGGGGTATCCCGAGGCTTTCCCAGTGATAATTCTCCCCAACCTGTTCTGGGTCTTCCCCGTGGCCTCCTGCCGGGCGGACATGCCCTACACACCTCCCCACGGAGGTGTCTAATGGGCATCCTGACCAGATGCATGAACCACCTCATCTGACTCCTCTCGATGTGGAGGACCCACAGTTTTATTTTGAGCTCTTCTCGAATGACAGAGCTTTTCACCCTATCTCTAAGGGAACCCCCGTCACTCAACGGAGGAAACTAATTTTGTCAGCTTGTACCCGTGAACTTGTCCTTTTGGTCATAACCCAAAGTTCATGACCATATGTGAGGATCGGAACGTAGATTGACCAGTAAATTGAGAGCATTGCCTTCCGGCTCAGCTCCTTCTTCACCAGTGATGCAGGATCCGCATCACTGCAGACGCCGCCCCGATCCGCCTGTCGATCTCACGATCCACTCTTCCCTCATTCTTGAACAAGACTCTGGGGTACTTGAACTCTTCCACTTGGTTCAAGATCTCCTCTCCAACCCCGGAGATGGCAATTCAACCTTTTCCGAGCAAGAACAATGGACTCGGACTTGGATGTACTGATTCTAATCCCAGTCGCTTCACATTCTGCTGTGAACCGATCCAGTGAGAGCTGAAGATCCTGGCCAGATGAGGCCATCAGTACCTCATCATCTGCAAAAAGCACAGACTTAATCATACAGCCACCAAACCGGATCCCCTCAACGCACTGACTGTGCCTAGAATTTATTCCCATAAACGTTATGAACAAAATTGGTGACAAAGGGCAGACCTGGCGGAGTCTAACCCTCACTGGAAACTGATCCGACTTACTGCCAGCAATGCAAATCAAGTTCTTACACCAACCATACAGGGAGAAGACCACCACAATCAGATGGTCCGATACACCATACTCTCTGAGCACTCCCCACAAGACTTACCGAGGGACACGGTTGAAGGTCTTCTCCAAGTCCACAAATCAGATGTAGACTGGTTGGGCAAACAATGCACCCTCAAGAATCCTGCCGAGTATAGAGCTGGTCCACAGTTCCACGACCAGGACGAAAACCACACTGTTCCTCCTGAATTCGAGGTTTGACTATCTGGCGTAGCCTCCTCTCCAGTTGACCTGAATAGACCTTACCGGCCAAAAAGACTTGCTAGGACTCCTTCTTCGACTTGACGGCATCCCTCACCAGCAGACTACCGCCACGATAGGCACCAACCGCCTTGTGGCCACAGCTCCGATCGGCTGCCTCTGCAATAGAGGTACAGAACATGTTCCACTCCGACTCAATGTCCAGCGCCTCCCTCGTGATGTTCAAAGTTCTTCCGGAGGTGGGAATTGAAACTCTCTCTAATGGCAGACTGCCAGACAATTCCCAGCAGACCCTCACAATGTGTTTCGGCCTGCCAGGTCTGACCGGCATCCTCCCCCACCATCGGAGCCCACTCACCACCAGGTGGTGGTTGGTAGAAAGCTCCGCCTCTCTCTTAACCCGAGTGTCCACAACATTGGACCGCAACAACGGAATTACCTGATTCTCAAGTACTCCTTCGATGGAATCCAAAAAGGGAGAGTACGCTGAGCTGCTGTTTGGTGCGTAAGCACAAACAACAGTCAGAACCCGAAAACGGAGGGAAAGTCCAACGTACAGGCTCTGAGCCGAGGGGCAACAACAATTACCACCTCAGCCTGTCGCCTCTCACTGCTTGGAAGAGAGTCCAGCCCCTCTCGAGAGGACTGGTTCCAGAGCCCTTGCTGTGTGTCGAAGTTAGTCCGACTAGATCTAGCTGGAATTTCTCCTCCTCGTGCACCAGCTTAGACTCCTTCCCCCCCAGCAAGGTGACACTGTACGTTCCAAGAGCTAGCTTCTGTAGCCAAGGATCGGACCGCCAAGGGACCTGCTTCGGCTACCGCGCAACTCACACCGCACCCAACCTCTATACACCCTCCCATCCCCCGGACAACACAGCTCCTAGGATCATTGGGACACGCAAGTTCCTCTACCACAATAAGGTGGCAGTTCAAAGAGAAGCGGCTAAAAAAGCATATTCAATAGCATTAAGCACATTTGTTTTTGTGTGCGTAGTGGGTATTTACATGAGCATTAAGTTGGTTGGCATGCATGCAGCAGTTTCACAGCGGCCATAGAGCCACAGTCATACTGGCCTTTTACTGTTTCTCCACTCTCTTGTTTTGGTTCTTCTTCCATTTCTGGCTTCCGAGGGTCCCTGGTTCAATCCCCACCTAGTACCAACCTCGTCATGTCCGTTGTGTCCTGAGCAAGACACTTCACCCTTGCTCCTGATGGGTGCTGGTTAGCGCCTTGCATGGCAGCTCCCTCCATCAGTGTGTGAATGTGTGTGTGAATGGGTAAATGTGGAAGTAGTGTCAAAGCGCTTTGAGTACCTTGAAGGTAGAAAAGCGCTATACAAGTACAACCCACCCATTTTTCCTGAAGGTTCACATTGTTTAATTAGGGACCCTATTGAATTTCTAGCGTTTTATTCTTTCTTTATTATTATACCGCCGCCCCTTTGAGCTGTAATTTGACCCCTTTAAAATGCTTCAAAACTCACCAAATTTGACACACACATCAGTACTGGCGAAAATTGTGATCTAATCAAAAAACCTAACCCCAAAACTCAAAATTGCGCTCTAGCGCCCCCGAGGAAGAAAACACAGACAAAACTGCCTGTAACTTCCAGTAGGAATGTCATAGAGACATGAAACAAAAACCTCTGTGTAGGTCTCACTTAGACCTAGATTTCATTCACTGACAACACCCAGCAAAAATCAACAGTAAGTTTGCAATTCCCCCTTCAAAACAAAAGTTTAGTAACAACAGTCACCTTTTTTTCAAACATTATCTCCTCTGAGCGCATGTGTTGTGTCGGCTTCAAACTATCACAGGAGAGAGATTGAACCCTTCTGATTAAAAGTTGATGAAAGAGTTTTAATTACTGCTCCGGTTTGTATTTTATGTGCCGTCAAAGTCGGTCCCGTCCATCACTACTTGCAGCTTTAATTTTTTAACTGTATTTTGACGCGCAGTCAGCAAAAGTTCAGATGGGGGCCCCCTTTCAGTTGGGGGACCTAGCCAATTCCTAGTTTACATACTCGGTTGTGGCGGGCCTGTAAACACCAATTTTAAAAACTTTTAAAACATAAACTTAGTAAATGTGAAAAATATTAACAATTGTAAAACAATGTGTTCTGTTAAACCACTAATGGTAACACAAGCTACCCAATGTTTTTCTTGTTATATTTTTTGCTTTGAAAAATGTAACCGTGAGCAAGTTGCAAACATCCCCTTTAAACTGTGATCCATCCCATCCATCCATTTTCTACCGCTTATTCCCTTTGGGGTCGCGGGGGGCGCTGGAGCCTATCTCAGCTACAATCGGGCGAAAGGCGGGGTACACCCTGGACAAGTCGCCACCTCATCGCAGGGCTTAAACTGTGATGAAAGTTTGTATTTTCCACACATATATGTTGAAGTTTAAACTACACTAAGTCATTTCTGTGGCCTCATAGAAAGTGTGAAATGCTTAATGTTCAATTCATTCAGAATGGGGATAAATACATAGGAATATAGAAAGGCAATATTTTGGAATATATTTAGATTAATAAATACTAAGGATGTTTTGATATTTGGATCAAATCATTTATGAGTGAGATACTGACACATAGGGGTGGGTGATATTGCTGAAAACTGTATCACAGTATAGTTTTTTTATATTAGTCCTCATAACCATGGAGCAAGCGGTGTAAGATGGATGAATGGATTTCCATAATTTTTTTTTTTTAATGACCTATAGAAAATATGGACCGGGAGAAAAATAGATTAAAGTTCAACATTTTTATTTCAAATGTATCCTTCCTCTGATTACACTCCCCTCAGCTATCAAGGCAGAGAGGTAAGAAAATGTCAATACAACAATGAAAACTCTTCATGTAAGCAACATTTAAAAATCACAATAAACACTTACCAATAACCTCTTTAAATCAAGGTGCAAAAACAAGAAATATGTAAGAAACTGCACTTTTTGGGGGGAATTTTGCCTATCGTTCACAATCATGAGAGACAAGACAAAAGTTTATTTTTGATGTACTGTAGTTGTAATGACACGCATGGCGTGCTCCGTGTATCATGATCGATATTAAAGTCACTCACTCAATTGACAGTTGTTCGTCTGGTCCAGCTCGCCCGGAACGTTTCCTGTTGATTTTCGGTAAGCACGCCATTTGTCGAAATAGCATGGCTTCAAATTCCACATTTGCAACTTCAAGTCGATTTCACCTCACTCTGTCTGCTTTCGTCTGCTCCAACGCGTCACCCTCTTTTTCATGCTTGCTTCAATAAGCAGTAGTTCATCCTCTGTATATTTAGCTTCAAAAGATAAGGTTGTGAATCCTTATATGTCCAAAAGTAGTCGTCTTCGTTGTTTTTTACGAAGTCTACCATGATTAGAACACACGCATGTGTTGGATTCCGGAAGTAGTAACACAAGTTGTTGCCAGAAGTCTGACGTGCGCTGCTATGGAACCAATAATAAATGCACGGAAGAAGTAAATCAAAATAGGGTAAATATAGCACATATTACATATTGTTATGAAGGTGTGTCTTACTACATTACATGTGTATATAAAAGGTTGCTGGAGGGTTTTGAAGTTGTTTTAGAGGGCTTTGAAGGCTCCAACGGTGACGCCCATTAGCTGCATCTTTCAAGCGTTTTTTATAATCCTAAAAAAAAAGATGTGTGTTTGAGGATAATGCATACATTTATATAATTTTTTCAAAACGGTTACAAAACAGTGGGACGCCAAAAATGTACTGTGGGAGCCCATTTTTATGACTTGATGGGGTCCCTGGGACAATTCCTAGCACCAACACATATATATATATGTATGTATGTATGTATGTATGTATGTATGTATGTATGTATGTATGTATGTATATATATATATATATATATATATATATATATATATATGTATGTATGTATGTATGTATATGTATATATATATATATATATATATGTGTATATATATATATATATATATGTATATATATATATATATATATATGTGTATATATATATATATACATATATATGTATATATATATATATATATATATATATGTGTATATATATACATAT
This sequence comes from Nerophis lumbriciformis, assembly GCF_033978685.3. Classification (NCBI taxonomy): domain Eukaryota; kingdom Metazoa; phylum Chordata; class Actinopteri; order Syngnathiformes; family Syngnathidae; genus Nerophis; species Nerophis lumbriciformis. The sequence continues at coordinate 18,345,365 of NC_084554.2, forward strand.
ATATGTATATATATATATATATATATAGTATATATATATATATATATATACATATATATATATACATATATATATATATATATATATATATATATATATATATATATATATATATATATATATATATATATATGGATGATGATCAGACAGGTGAGGGATCAGACAAAGAGCAGCTCGAAGACTTCTATGGGAATGAAACAACAAAGACTCAGATTTCCCTCGCCTGGACGCGGGTCACCGGGGCCCCCCTGTGGAGCCAGGCCCGGAGTTGGGGCACGATGGTGAGCGCCTGGTGGCCGGGCCTGTCCCCATGGGGCCCGGCCGGGTACAGCCCGAAGAGGCAACGTGGGTCACCCCTCCAATGGGCTCACCACTCATGGGAGGGGCCATAGAGGTCGGGTGCATTGTGAGCTGGGCGGCAGCCGAAGGCAGGTCACTTGGCGGTCCGATCCTCGGCAACATAAGCTAGCTCTTGGGACGTGGAACGTCACCTCGCTGGGGGAGAAGGAGCCTGAGCTATTGCGTGAGGTAGAGAAGTTCCGGCTAGATATAGTCGGACTCACCTCGACGCACAGCAAGGGCTCTGGAACCAGTTCTTTCGAGAGGGGGTTGGACTCTCTTCCACACTGGCGTTGCACGCAGTGAGAGGCGACGAGCTGGGGTAGCAATTCTTTTTGCCATCCTACTCAAAGCCTGCACGTTGGAGTTCAACCCAGTGGACGAGAGGGTAGCCTCCCTCCGCCTTCGGGTGGGGGGACGGGTCCTGACTGTTGTTTGTGCTTACGCACCAAACAGCAGTTCGGAGTACCCACCCTTTTTGGATACACTCAAGGGAGTACTGGAAAGTGCTCCCCCGGGTGATTCCCTTGTCCTACTGGGTGACTTCAACGCCCGTGTTGGCAACGACAGTGAAACCTGGAGAGGCGTGATTGGGAAGAATGGCCGCCAGGATCTGAACCCGAGTGGTGTTTTGTTATTGGACTTTTGTGCTCGTCACAGATTGTCCATAACAAACACCATGTTCAAACATAAGGGTGTCCATATGTGCACTTGGCACCAGGACACCCTAGGCCGCAGTTCCATGATCGACTTTGTAGTTGTCATCGGATTTGCGGCCTCATGTTTTGGACACTCGGGTGAAGAGAGGGGCGGAGCTTTCTACCGATCACCACCAGGTGGTGAGTTGGCTGCGATGGTGGGGGAGGTTGCCGGACAGACCTGGCAGGCCCAAACGCATTGTGAGGGTCTGCTGGGAACGTCTGGCAGAGTGTCCTGTCAGTGAGAGTTTCAATTCCCACCTTCGGAAGAACTTTGAACATGTCACGAGGGAGGTGCTGGACATTGAGTCCGAGTGGACCATGTTCCGCACCTCTGTTGTCGAGGCGGCTGATTGGAGCTGTGGTCGCAAAGTAGTTGGTGCCTGTCGTGGCGGTAATCCTAGAACCCGTTGGTGGACACCGGCGGTGAGGGATGCCGTCAAGCTGAAGAAGGAGTCCTATCAGGTTCTTTTGGCTCATAGGACTCCGGAGGCAGCGGACAGGTACTGACAGGCCAAGCGGTTGCGGAGGCAAAAACTCGGACATGGGAGGAGTTTCGGGGAAGCCATGGAAAACGACTTCCGGACGGCTTCGAAACGATTCTGGATCACCATGCGCCGCCTCAGGAGGGTGAAGCAGTGCACTGTCAACACCGTGTATGGTGGGGATGGTGTTCTGCAGACCTCGACTGCGGATGTTGTGGATCGGTGGAGGGAATACTTCGAAGACCTCCTCAATCCCACCAACACATCTTCCTATGAGGAAGCAGTGCCTGGGGAATCTATGGTGGGCTCTCCTATTTCTGGGGCTGAGGTTGCTGAGGTAGTTAAAAAGCTCCTCGGTGACAAGGCCCCGGGGATGGATGAGATCCGCCCAGAGTTCCTTAAGGCTCTGGATGCTGTGGGGCTGTCTTGGTTGACAAGACTCTGTAGCATCGCGTGGACATCGGATCGGGGGCGGTACCTCTGGATTGGCAGACCGGGGTGGTGGTTCCTCTCTTTAAGAAGGGGAACCGGAGGGCGTGTTCCAACTATCGTGGGATCACACTCCTTAGCCTTCCCGTTAAGGTTTATTCAGGTGTACTGGAGAGGAGGCTACGCCGGCTAGTCGAACCTCGGATTCAGGAGGAACAGTGTGGTTTTCGTCCTGGTCGTGGAACTGTGGACCAGCTCTATACTCTTGGCAGGGTCCTTGAGGGTGCATGGGAGTTTTCCCAACCAGTTTACATGTGCTTTGTGGACTTGGAGAAGGCATTCGACCGTGTCCCTCGGGAGGTCCAGTGGGGAGTGCTCAGAGAGTATGGAGTATCGGACTGTCTGATTGTGGCTGTCCGCTCCCTGTACGATCAGTGTCAGAGCTTGAGCCGCATTGCCGGCAATAAGTCGGACACGTTTCCAGTGAGGGTTGGACTCTACCAAGGCTGCCCTTTGTCACCGATTCTGTTCATAACTTTTATGGACAGAATTTCTAGGCGCAGTCAAGGCGTTGAGGGGATCTGGTTTAGTGGCTGCAGGATTAAGTCTCTGCTTTTTGCAGATGATGTGGTCCTGATGGCTTCATCTGGCCAGGATCTTCAGCTCTCACTGGATCGGTTCGCAGCCGAGTGTGAAGCGACTGGGATGAGAATCAGCACCTCCAAGTCCGAGTCCATGGTTCTCGCCCGGAAAAGGGTGGGGAGCCATCTCCGGGTTGGGGAGGAGACCCTGCCCCAAGTGGAGGAGTTCAAGTACCTAGGAGTCTTGTTCACGAGTGGGGGAAGAGTGGATCGTGAGATCGACAGGCGGATCGGTGCGGCATCTTCAGTAATGCGGAGGCTGTATTGATCCGTTGTGGTGAAGAAGGAGCTGAGCCGGAAGGCAAAGCTCTCGATATACTGGTCGATCTAAGTTCCCATCCTCACCTATGGTCATGAGCTTTGGGTTATGACCGAAAGGACAAGATCACGGGGACAGGCGGCCGAAATGAGTTTACTCCGCCGGGTGGCGGGGCTCTCCCTTAGAGATGGGTGAGAAGCTCTGCCATCCGGGAGGAGCTCAAAGTAAAGCCGCTGCTCCTCCACATCGAGAGGAGCCAGATGAGGTGGTTCGGGCATCTGGTCAGGATGCCACCCGAACGCTTCCCTAGGGAGGTGTTTAGGGCACGTCCAACCGGTAGGAGGCCATGGGGAAGACCCAGGACACGTTGGGAAGACTATGTCTCCCGGCTGGCCTGGGAACGCCTCAGGATCCCCCGGGAAGAGCTGGACGAAGTGGCTGGGGAGAGGGAAGTCTGGGCTTCCCTGCTTAGGCTGCTACCCCCGCGACCCGACCTCAGATAAGCGGAAGATGATATATATATATATATATATATATATATATATATATATATATATATATATGTGTATATATATATATATATATATATATATATATATATATATATATATATATATGTGTGTATATATGTATATATGTATATATATATGTATATATATATATATATATATATATGTATGTATATATATATATATATATATATATATATATATGTATGTATGTATATGTATATATATATATATATATATATATATATATATATATATATATATATATGTATGTACATCAGTGACGTGCGGTCACTAGAGGCAGGTGACGCGGGGCTTCACCTGCCATCATGGAAAGAAAAAAAATGTAAAAAGAAAAAAAATCTATTAAATTGTTATGTATTCAGTGATTATACTATAAAGTTATTTTCCATTTAACTTCACCAGTTTTAGATTATTTTTATTCAAAATCGCTGAATTTTCACATTTGCCGTTCAAATACTGAGAAGAGACGGTGCGGTGATCAGCAGCCAGTTGAGGCACGTCACTCAGTTGTGCCTCAACATGGATTGCGGACACGGCTAACTGCTGGCCTGCTGTGCAGTGAGACCGTATTGCTATATGAATTATATTATACATTTCCATAGTTTAGTTAGCTGAGGTATATAATGTACAGTGTATTTTGTCAACAACTGTATGTGTGTAACGTATTTCTTGTGCTGAGCAATCATTAAACTGCTGCGAAGACGCACTGGCTGAGGCTCGCGTAATCCCGCCTCCTGGTGCTGGTTATTGCACCCCCCGGCGCAGAACGCACCCCCCGACGGGAGCGCCACACCAACCAAAGCCCACACCCAAACCCTCCACGTGCAAGACCGAATCCACCCAAAAAAAGTCACTTAACAAGAAGCCAAAAAGTGCAAAAACAACAATGCTCGCGCCGGAGGAGCCGTGAACGACTGCAGACTGCAGCACGGATTTCATATTTCATTCATTCACAACTCCTCCAACAAGAACACCACTGTTCCTGCACTTATAAGTAAAGGTAAGACCATAATAACGTTTTTTTAATTAAATGTGCTTTTTTGTGTGCTACAGTTTGTATGTGTAAAGTTAAAGTTAAGTTAAAGTACCAATGATTGTCACACACACACTAGGTGTGGTCAAATTTGTCTTCTGCATTTGACCCATCCCCTTGATCACCCCCTGGGAGGTGTGGGGAGCAGTGGGCAGAAGCGGCGCCGCGCCCGGGAATAATTTTTGGTGATTCAACCCCCAATTCCAACCCTTGATGCTGAGTGCCAAGCAGGGAAGAATGCTGGTATGAGCTTTTAAACATAACCCGTTAACTGCTGCCAATCAAATGGTGAATAAGACACTCTTTAGGGTTCATATGTTTGTAAATCTGACTGTGATGAAGTCAGTGCCTCACCAGCCATGAACCTCACCGCACGTCACTGATGTACATATATATATATACATATATACATATATATATATATATATATATATATATGTCTTAATAAGGTAATCCAAAAAATAGTGCTCGATACCGTAGTAGAGCGTAATATATGTATGTGTCTCCTGATGATTGAGGGAACCCCTCATGAAACAGGCCTGTAGAGATGAAGTAGTCTTGTGATTTTTTTCCCACACATACACATATATATATATATATATATATATATATATATATATATATATATATATATATATATATATATATATACCGTATTTTCCGCACTATAAGGCGCACCTAAAAACCACACATTTTCTCAAAAGCTGACAGTGCGCCTTATAACCCGGTGCGCTTTATTACGATTCATTTTCATAAAGTTTCGATCTCGCAACTTCGGTAAACAGCCGCCATCTTTTTTCCCGGTAGAACAGGAAGCGCTTCTTCTTCTACGCAAGCAACCGCCAAGGAAAGCACCCGCCCCCATAGAACAGGAAGCGCTTCTTCTTCTACTGTAAGCAACCACCCGCCCCCGGAAGAAGAAGAAAAAACGCGCGGATATCACCGTACGTTTCATTTCCTGTTTACATCTGTAAAGACCACAAAATGGCTCCTACTAAGCGACAAGGATCCGGTTCATAAAAAGACGCAATCTCTCCATCCGCACACGGATTACTACCGTATTTCACAGCAACTGATATTCCTGTGAACCGCACTGTGGAACGGGAGCACGTACGGTGAATATTCGCACCACAGGGAATGAGAAGTCATCCTTCACTGTGGTTCTAGCTTGCCATGCTAACTTCCACCCATGGTGATATTCAAAAGGAAGACCTTGCCAAAAGAGACCTTTCCAGCCGGCGTCATCATAAAAGCTAACTCGAAGGGATGGATGGATGAAGAAAAGATGAGCGAGTGGTTAAGGGAAGTTTACGCGAAGAGGCCGGGTGGCTTTTTTCACACAGCTCCGAAGGCGAACACACCTTCACTAAGACGGGCAGACAGCGCCGGACGACATACGCCAACATTTGCCAGTGGATCGTAAATGCCTGGGCAGATATTTCGGTCACAACTGTGGTCCGAGCTTTCCGGAAGGCAGGATTCACAGAACTACTGGACAACAACAGCGACACTGACTCCGATGACTTCGACGAGACGGAACCGGCCATTTTGGATCCCACGCTTGCGCAACTTTTCAATTCGGACACCGAAGACGAAGAATTCGAAGGATTTACGAATGAAGAATAACTTCAGAAGGTGAGCGCTATGTTTATTTTGTGTGTTGTGACATTAACGTTTGAGCAACATTATGTTGCTATTGCTCTACACCATTTTGAATTTTACTATGTTTGTGATTGCACATTTGCGTACATTTTGGGACAGAGTTGTTAGAACGCTGGTTTTCAATATATTATTAAAGTTTGACTGAACTATCTGACTGTTTTTTTGACATTCCCTTTAGCGCAGCGTAGGCGCGGCTTATAATCCGGGGCGGCTTATTGGTGGACAAAGTTATGAAATATGTAATTCATTGAAGGTGCGGCTAATAATCCGGTGCGCCTTATAGTGCGGAAAATACGGTATATATATTTTTTTATTTTTATTTTTTTAGGGGGGTAACAACAGTCTATTTATTTTATTTTATTTTTTTCTTATAAAATAAAAGTGAGCTTTTGTTAAACCAAATATTGTGTGTTTTTTTCCATATACAACAACCTACCTGGATTCGATAAGAGAATCGATAAGGAATCGGTTCGATAAGAGGATTCAATAATGGGCTCGAACTCGATAATTTCTTATCAAACATCATCCCTAACCAGTGTACTGTAATAACTACAGCACCATTAGCCTCATCAGTCATCCAAGCAAGATACTCCTCACATCCTATTGAATGGCCTTAAACCTCAAGTCGAGTATATTCTCTCAGAAGAACAAGCTGGATTCCGTGCTAGTAGAAGCACCACTGAGCAAATATTCAATTTTAGAAATCTGTGCGAAGAACACATCGGCAATCAAAAGGAGTTACACCATAACTTTGAGTTTGGCTGAAGCACTACGGGATACAATGAAGAAACAAAACATAAGCTCATGAATCCCAGCCACGATCAGATCAATGTACAACAATGCTGTAAGGGCTGTCGTCACAAGCAACTGTCTAAGTAAATCATTCAGGACAACAGTTGGTGTGCGACAGTGCTGCCTACTTTCGCCATGTCTGTTTATTCTTTTTTTGGAACACATTATTATTTGAAGTGAAGTGAATTATATTTATATAGCGCTTTTTCTCTAGTGACTCAAAGCGCTTTACATATTGAAACCCAATATCTAAGTTACATTTAAACCAGTGTGGGTGGCACTGGGAGCAGGTGGGTAAAGTGTCTTGCCCAAGGACTCAACGGTAGTGACTAGGATGGCGGGAGCGGGGATCGAACCTGGAACCCTCAAGTTGCTGGCATGGCCACTCTACCAACCGAGCTATACCGCCCCGACGGTTATGGACGCTCTAGTAGTCTTTGGCAGAAGAAAAAAATGTAATTGCGTTTTGCCGATGACATTGATTTATTCGCTGGATCTAGAGGAGAATTTAGTGTTTTAACAGCAAGACAAGTATCTTGGTGCCACCATTACAGCTGATGGAAAGTCTGACAAAGAGATCGGGACAAGAGTGGTCAGAGCACTAGAGTCTCTGACACAATTAACCTGGATTAATAAGAGCAACAACTTGTAAATAAGCACAAAAGTCCACCTCCTTCGTTCTAGTTCTCTATGGATGTGAAAGCTGGACACTCTCTGCAAGCTTCGAAAAAAAGATCAAGGCTTTTGAGATTAATTGCTATCGTCATCTTCTGAGAGTCCCACATATAGCTCATAGAACCAATGAATCCATCAGAGAGGAAATTACCACAGCCACAAAGAGTCCACAAACATCTCCTTCAAACTGTGAAACCCCCACCCAGCTTTCCTAATTTGGCCACATCTCAAGATCAACACCATGCATTGCACAAACCATCTTTTAAGGATCTGAGGAAGGAAAGGGAAAACAATGTCGCCCTAGAATGACTTGGAGCAATAACATCAAATCATGGACAAACATGCCATTCTACCAGCTTCTGGACACCGCCAAAGGTGGAAGGGCTTTGTGTACTATTTCAAAGCCGCTAGGATCTTCTAGGTCATGGGACAACTCGTTTTTAGCAGTCAACCCCAGGTAAACTAGCAATGGACAAATCAAATAGAGAACATTTTCTGATGAAAATAGTACATTTAAAGGGGAACATTATCACCAGACCTATGTAAGCGTCAATATATACCTTGATGTTGCAGAAAAAAGACCATATATTTTCTCTAAATGGGTGAATTTTGGCGAATAAACGCCTTTCTATTATTCGCTCTCGGAGCGATGACGTCACAACGTGACGTCACATCGGGAAGCAATCCGCCATTTTCTCAAACACATTACAAACACCGAGTCAAATCAGCTCTGTTATTTTCCGTTATTTCGACTGTTTTCCGTACCTTGGAGACATCATGCCTCGTCGGTGTGTTGTCGGAGGGTGTAACAACACGAACAGGGACGGATTCAAGTTGCACCAGTGGCCCAAAGATGCGAAAGTGGCAAGAAATTGGACGTTTGTTCCGCACACTTTACCGACGAAAGCTATGCTACGACAGAGATGGCAAGAATGTGTGGATATCCTGCGACACTCAAAGCAGATGCATTTCCAACGATAAAGTCAAAGAAATCTGCCGCCAGACCCCCATTGAATCTGCCGGAGTGTGTGAGCAATTCAGGGACAAAGGACCTCGGTAGCACGGCAAGCAATGGCGGAAGTTTGTTCCCGCAGACGAGCGAGCTCAACCCCCTGGATGTCTTGGCTCACACCGTCCCTTATGCCACCGAAGATGATCAAGAGAAGAATATCGACCCTAGCTTCCCTGGCCTGCTGACATCAACTCCAAAACTGGACAGATCAGCTTTCAGGAAAAGAGAGCGGATGAGGGTATGTCTACAGAATATATTAATTGATGAAAATTGGGCTGTCTGCACTCTCAAAGTGCATGTTGTTGCCAAATGTATTTCATATGCTGTAAACCTAGTTCATAGTTGTTAGTTTCCTTTAATGCCAAACAAACACATACCAATCGTTAGTTAGAAGGCGATCGCCGAATTCGTCCTCGCTTTCTCCCGTGTCGCTGGCTGTCGTGTCGTTTTCATCGGTTTCGCTTGCATACGGTTCAAACCGATATGGCTCAATAGCTTCAGTTTCTTCTTCAATTTCGTTTTCGCTACCTGCCTCCACACTACAACCATCCGTTTCAATACATGCGTAATCTGTTGAATCGCTTAAGCCGCTGAAATCCGAGTCTGAATCCGAGCTAATGTCGCTATAGCTTGCTGTTCTATGCGCCATGTTTGTTTGAGTTGGCATCACTATGTGACGTCACAGGAAAATGGACGGGTGTATATAACGATGGTTAAAATCAGGCACTTTGAAGCTTTTTTTAGGGCTATTGTGTGATGGGTAAAATTTGGAAAAAAACTTCGAAAAATAAAATAAGCCACTGGGAACTGATTTTTAATGGTTTTAACCCTTCTGAAATTGTGATAATGTTTCCCTTTAATGCTTCATGAACGGATTAATTTGCGTTCACTGTTGACGAGGTTGGTTCACCTGTGTGTTTAATATGTGGGGAGAAAATGGCAAACAACGCAAAATCAAATGTGGAAATACATTTCCAGGACAAACACACAGCATTCGCGGAAAAATACTACCGACCAAGAGCAGTTTCGGAACTGCTGCAGAAAGCTGATCAAAGCAAAAATACCTGCTGAGTCGAAA